>NC_056741.1:756352363-756652363 GCF_019279795.1 Protopterus annectens
AAAAGTATCACAAAGGCAAACTAATCTATTTTCTAAGAGTGGGTGAGGAAAGCAGTTTGGACTCAACAAGTGGGGAGATGGTGTGGATTATTTTGCTTCTGGCTAAGAAGGTGGTAACCAAAAAGTAGAAAAAGGTTGAAAGCCTTACCATAAAAGAGCTAATGAACTTGATATTAGGGCTGAAAATAGATGATAAAAGGTTGGTGGGAGGATCAAAACATCTGTTCATCAGAAGATGGCTCTCATGGCCAAGATTTGTGGATACTAAAAGGTCGGGGGGGGGGTGCTTGTAGGTAAGACAAAGGATAGATTTAAATGGGTCTATATTACATTTTCGAAAGTTTCAAACATCGACCGCCATATGGTCGACACCATATGAGCGATGTTTGAAAATATAATAAAAAAAAACAAAAAAAAACTATACTTACCTAAATGCTGAAGGCAAGGGGGCAAGCCCCCCTGCACCCCCCACACCCCCACTACTTAAAATATTCCTACTCTGAGATCGCACTGTAAAGGGAAAATATTCCCTATGGTGATTTCCGTGTTATGCGTGCGACATTTCAACCAATCGAATTCGCTCGATACGTGTTCGCTGTTTACAATTTTCGATCACATGATAGGAACTCGATTTAAATTTGGGAATAGATTCAGAGCCTTAAAGTATAGTTCAGTGGGTGAATTTTCAGTAAGGAAGTATAAAATGTGATTTGTTGCTTTAATGATGAGGGCCTTTAACCACAAAAGGGACTAGGAATATTTGAAAGGGAGTGGGATAAGGTACGTAGACTATGTACATGGTTTAATTGCCCATTTTAGTCTTTTTCATATGTAATGTTTTGAATCCTGTTTGCTGTAAAGGTGGAGGATGTTATTTTTATGTGTTTGCATGGAAATTAAAGTCTGGAATAGAATATTGCAAACCCCCTGAACTCTGTTGGTCCAGGTATATACTGGGTTAAAATGGAAAATCTAAAGTTGATTTTCAAATAAAGTAGACCAGCCAACAGAGTTGGTGTTGGTGCACCAAACATGAGGATTGCACTTTTTGTTGGTTTGTTTACAAAAATGTGATGTGTTTAAGCAGCTTGAAAATAGTGTCTTCATTCTGTACTGGTTGGGTTAGGAACCCATCCTTGGTTCTGACTCCGTCGTTTACAATAGCTCGTGGTCTTCAGCTAGCTCATAGCTGAAAACCATATCCCATGATGCTGTAGGAAACTCCCCAGATCTTGTTTGCTGATATAACAACATATACTAGAAGGTCTAATTTCATGTCTATTAGGTCAAAGAAGAAAGGTCAGCGAGCATTATTTTGCCCAATTCTAACCACTTGGTCCTCCAGGAGCCAAAGGCTGGGGGAAGGAAGGTGGGACGTAAAAATGAAGGTGAGATGGACAACACACATGGAATGTTATGGTGAGTACATAACTTCTTTATGTGGTGATGTCCTATCTCGCCTTCATTCTGTACTGGTTGGGACAGCGTCTTTCTCGGGTGGCTTAAGGGACAATATTCTTCAGAACAGTGGACCCAAAAGAGGCCCTGCCCCTGGAGGTCAAATCCACTTTGTAATGAGTGATAAAGGTATGAGGCCTTGTCCATGTTGCTACAGCACAAATGGTATCAGTTGGTAGTCTCGCCCGAAAGGCAGTAGAGGATGCTATAGCTGTTGTAGAATGACCTTTTATCTTTTCGGGGAGTTCTTTGTTCTGAGATTTGTAAATAAAGTAATACAATCTGAAAACCATTTAGAAAGAGTGACTTTAGACACTGGAGCACCTTTCTTAGGGTCTGAAAAGGATACAAATAGTTGGTCGGATCTTCTGAAGCACTTTGTCCTATGTAAATAGAAACGCAGTTGTCTATGCACAATCTAGTTGGTGTAGCATATATTCTGCTTTGTTGCCATAGTTGAGGAAAAAAGACTAGAAGTTCTGTAGATTGATTCAGATTAGATTCTGAGTATACTTTGGGTAAAAAGGATGGGTTTGTTCATAGGGATACTCTGGCTTTGTGGAAAAGTATGTAGGGCAGCTTTGTCGACAGTGCCTGTAATTCTGAAACTCTTCTAGCGGAAGTGATGGCTCTCAAAAGAATTGTCTTCATGTCAAAAACTTTAGGTCACAGGATGATGCAGGTTCAAAAGGGGGAGGAATCAGATGGGATAAGATAAAATTTAGGTCCCATGGTGCTGGTGGGGCTGTAATGGGTGGTCTTAATAAAATAGTGCCCTTCAGAAAGGCCTTGCATAGTCTGTGGGACATTAGATTTGTCCCTGATTCACTTGTATGGAAGTTAGATATCGCTGCTAATTGAACTCGAATAATGGCTGCAGCTGCACCTTCATTAATAAGCTTTGTCAAAAATTCAAGAACGGAAGCTATGGGGTCAGAAAAAGGGTCAGTGCGGTTATTTTTGGCCCAAGTAGAAAATCTTTTCCATTTGCTCATGTATAATTTCCTTGTTGAAGCTTTATGAAATGAGATTAAGATACGTTTCACTGACTGGGAAAGGTTAGGGAGCCTGGATATGTTTGGAATCGGAGCAGCCACGCTGTCAGTTTGAGGGTTTGAAAAGAGGACTTGAGCATCCCTGACGCATGAGTCAGAAAGTCCGGAACTGGATCCAGAATCCACAGCTCCTTCTGTAAATGAGACTGCAGGAAGGGGAACCAGATTTGGCGAGGCCAGTATGGGGCGACTAGTATTAAGTTCCTACCCAATGAGCTGGCTTTCTGAAGAACTTTGGGTATCAGTGTAAAAGGAGGGAAGGTGCAGAGGAGACCCGAGGTCCAATTGTGTACAGGTGCATCTCTCGGTGACTCCCCCAATGGGGGGTGGGGGTGGGGGATTAGGGCAAAAAAGCTGCTGCATTTGGCATTCATGGGTGTGGCAAAAAGGTCACAGCAAGGCTGGCCCCATCTGCAGAAAATCATCTCCACTACCTCTTGTTTTAGGGACCATTCGTGAGGCATTAAGATTGCTCTGCTGAGTTTGTATGCTATCACACTGGATGTCCCTGGGATGTGTGCTGCTATCAGAAAGCATTGGAAGCAGGTAGCCCACTGCCATGCTGTCAGGGCCTCTCAACAAAGGGGGTAGGACCTGGTTCCTCCTTGTTTGTTTGTGTACCAAACAACTGACATGTTGTCAATCTGTATTGCAATAGTTCCCAGCGGAAGAGTCTTGTAATGCTTACAATGCAAAAAGCACTGCTCTCATCTCTAGGATATTGATGTGCAAATGGGCCTCGTGTTCCTGCCAAGTGCCGTGAACTGTCCTTCCCAGATAATCCCCCTACCCTGTCTGAGACGCGTCCATGGTCACTGTGGCTAAAGGTTGAGGGGGAAGAAAGGGGTGGCCTAATGTTGCATGATCGGAGTAAAGCCACCATCAAAGGTCCTTCTTGCAGGATTCATTTATCAAGATCTGGTGGGACATGGGTAGTTCTTGCATGGACCATTGAGTGAATAGTAGCCACTGAAGTATTCTCATGTGTAGGTGTGCCAGTGGGATCAGGGTAATTGCAGCTGCCATTGTTCCCAGTACTTTGAGGATTGTTCTTGCTCGAACTTTTCTTTTGAGAAGAATATTTAGGATTGGGGATCGTAAGACTTGAACCCTTTTGGAGGGAAGTTTTGCCACCATATTTCTTGTGCCTAAATCTGCTCCTATAAAGACAGTATGCTGAGAAAGCAACAAGACAGTCTTTTTATAATTTATTGTGATTCCCAGGTAAGAGCAGAGGTGTAAAGGTGTCTCTCGCTTTTATTGGTAGATGCTTGGTAGTGGCAGTTTAGGAGCCAGTCGTCTAGGTACGGAAACACTCAGAATCCTATATGTCTCAAGTGAGCCATGACTACTGCCACACACTTGGTGAACACTCTAGGGGCTGTAGTGAGACCAAAAGGCAGAGCTCGAAACTGGTAGTGACTGGCCCCCAAGCCAAAAGCACAAATGATTCATGGATCACCTGTTCATCTTTATATGGTCGTACACATCCTGGAAATCTATGGGGCACATCCAATTGTCTTTTCCCAGAAAGGGAAGCATTGACTGCAGTGTTACCATCTGGAACTTTGCTTTCTTCACTGATTTGTATTATCTGCTGAGATCCAGGATGGGTCTCCAGTCCTCTGTTTTCTTTTGAATTAAAAAGAACCTTGAGTAAGTTCCAGATCCTATTTTGTCTGCAGGGACCGTTTGGATGACTCTTTTTTTCTAGCAACTATTCAATTTGTAGAGGTGCCTGTTCCCTCTGTCTGGGTGGAATGTCCAGGATGTTCCTTATGTTTGGGATGGGGAAGGAAAAGGGTATGGAGTAGCCTTTGTACCCACTTGTCTTTTGTGATTTTCAGACAGGCTTCTTGATACAAAGATAAGCGACCCACAACTGCCTCCAGAGATGGACAGACTGGCCTCCTTTCAGGAGTGCTGAAAGGCCTTGCCAAAGAAGGATTCTCTGTCGCCCTGGTTTTGTGGACCCCGCTTTGCCACGTGGCTGGCGTCTTCCATTATTACTTCCCCTTCTGCCCTTGAGGGAAGGCTTACCACGTGTGACTTAAACTCTCTGGGATTTTTGAAACCACATTTTTCCTCCCTTTTGGCCTTGAAGGTAGGGAAAAACGGACTCTTACGGCAGAGAGAGTTTTTTCCTTCCTGTTCACACCTGGTTAGTGTGTCTTTGACTTTGGACCCGAACAAGGACGAGCCATCGAAGGGGGCGTTAACAAAGGAGGACTTAAAGGGATCCACAAAGTTACACAAGTGCATCCAGAAATGTCTGCTTAGGGAAATTGTTGAACCTGCTGCCCTACTCGCTCCACCAGCTGCATAGGAAATGAGCTTCATGGAGGGGTTTACCACTGAATTCAAGGTGAAGAGCTGGGAGAACACTTTGTCTGATACCCCACAGCTACTGAAGCCTGGAGTGCATCTCCTAGCTCCTTCAGGATATCTCTTTGTAACCTTGAAAAAATGTGTAAGGTAATTCATGGACCCAAGTGTAAAGGTCACCGAAGAGAAGGTGCGCTTTCTACATCTGTCCATCGTATGCGACTGTGTTTGGGGGATGGACAGAAGAGGATGTGTCTGACAATTCCTTCTTGGTGGCCACCACCACCACCATAGCATCTACTGGGACACCTTTTGTAAGAAACATTTTTTCCTCGGGTGATGTAATGAATTTATTTGGCCTCTGGGGAACAGGCTCCACTGAGTCTGGAGACTCCCACTCCTTTTGACAAACCAGATCCATGAGTTCATCAAAAGGCAGAGACACCCAAGTGCCAGAAGGGTGAGACCCAAAAGCTTTCAGGTAGACAGACTCCTCCCCAGAAGGGTTTATGGCTTCAAGCCACCTCTCCGCTTAAATATTTCTAGAATGTCTGCAAATGAGACATCCTCAGAGGGTGACCATGGGGACCCTTCTGACTCATTGAGGTCTGTGTCAGATGTAGCTGACTCTTCTGGGGGGTCCAAATATTTCCTCTTACATAATCTCTTGCGAGGGACCTCTTCAGAAGGATATTCTGGAGAGGTTTCAGAAGAGAGGGGTTTACCCATTGGGGTGTCCTGATGCTGTGGGTCTCCATGACTGTGTGGATGTGGTTTTGCGGAGATGGGCACCGGTGCCTTTGGAGGAGGAATTACCGAGTCTGAGAATGGAGCTGCCTGTGGGGGGACAACACTCGCTTCATCGACTCAAAAGTCCCCTGCCCTTGGTCCGAGGAAGCTCCCGGCTCCGAAGAACTAGAAAGTATCCCCGGCACCAAAGAAGTTTGCTCCTAGGCTGATGGCACAAGAGCACCTATTCCGAGGCCCCAAGAGGCAAGTTCAGATATGACAAATGTGCAATCCGACTGTCCTCCCCGGACCCGACCAGTGAGTGTCTGCTCCTAGACTCCTTGAGCTCAGACGGCACCGAGGAAGTCGGAGCGGTAGTTGGGGCTGAAGATCCTGGAGCAGGTCTCTGCTCCAACGGTTCCACTTGAGTCAGCTCCATGAATTCCAGCTCCAAGGTCCCAACTCGGGTCAGAGGAGGAATCGATGTTGGTAGGGCAGGCTTAGTTGGTTCCGAAACCCTCTGGGTCAGCCCAGACAACAATTTGGCTAGCGCTGGTGTCCTCAAAAGTTTGCGCACCACCTAATCCACATCATCATCTGAAAGGCTTTTGCAGGATTGAGAGGAGGGGGCAGGAGATCTTGAAATCTGCAGAACAGGGGATCTTAACGTCAGAAAATCTGGTTCCAGTTTTAGGGACTGGCTCCGAAACTGATGGAGCTGAGGTGGTTGGTTTCTCTGGCCTGACATATTTCGGGTCTGATGATAATATCTTCGGTAACTTTTTTGTCAGTTCAAAATGAGGTTCTGAAGATGAGGAAGATGATCTTTTTCCTGATTTCTCACACTTTCTTGAGGTGGGAGAGGTCTGTTTTGTTGGACTCTGACTTTCTGCTGTGGCCTCTGAAAAAGAAGTCTTTAAAAGCCCCCTAAGTATCAATTTATTCTTCCTTTCAAGAACAACCCTGGAACTGAAAGAGTAGCAAATCGCACAAGACTCTTGTAGATGTATTGCTCCAAGGCAGTACACACACACACACACACACACACACACACACACACACACACACACACACACACACACACACACACATACACACACAGTATGACCATCAGACATTGACATTTTTTGACTACACTTGCAAAATTTTTTTAAACCCGAATATTTGGTATCTTTGGTATGCTTTGACATCTTAAAGGCCAACAAAACTATCAGTTTGTGTATGTGTGTGTATGTATATATATATATATATATATATATATATATATATATAAAAGAATATAGAAACACACACACCGGGGATTAGCCCTCTAACTTAAACGAGCTAGCTTAGGTGATAAAAACAATCCACCAGCAAACAAGTTATCTAACTATAACACACTACTTTAAACAGCTCAAACAACGAGCCAAAGAAAAGTATTTTAAAATGCTTAGGAAAGCCAGGATAGGGTAGATGTATAGGCCTTTAGAAAAACGACGGCCAACACTTAGCCAGAAAAAACAAACACAGCCAAAGTTGTTAACCAAGGTTAACCAGTTTTACTAATCTAAAGAACTACTAAGTAATCCAATAGAAAAAGCTATCAAATTTTATAATAAACACTATAGAAGGAAAACCACTTAGCCAGAGCTAGCGTGAAGCACCCGATCTTATTTAGTGGCAAACGAGATCTGGGGAATTTTCTAGAGCATCATGGAATAGGGTTTTCAGCCACAAGCTTGTTGAAGACCTCAAGCTTTTATAAACAGCAGAGTCCGAACCGAGGATTGGTTCTGAAGCCAACCAGTACAGAATGAAGACGAGAAAGGACAACAACACATCCTACTTTTACATCTGTTAGAAGAATTAGACTTGCATACTCTCCTGTAAATCAGTGTGCTTGGTATTCTGTATTATACAATGGCTGGCAGTTACCATTCGAAAACAAGCACGCTGCTTGGTCAGCCCAACCATTATGCCAGGTGTAAATCGAGAATATACCAACAGTAAAAGTCCAGCCGCTAAAGTATTATTGAGTGGACAGACTTTATCGGAATATACAACTTCCAGTCATAACTCTCAACTGTACATATTTTCGTGGAATGCCCCGATTTTTGCTTCAGATGTTTGTTACATTTCTCATAAAAATGTGTGTGTTTTTTTGGCAAATCATTCAAGATTAAAGTTGGGAAATAACAGACATTTGAGTTTCGGACTTTGTACCCTTCAGGAAATTAATGCAAATGCAAAACTTGTTCTATCAATTTTTTAATTTGTGACAGCAGTACTTAAAAACTGTCCCTACTTTTGGACCTTTATGCCCTCATTATTTACAGCTTTGTCCAGATTTCTTGCTCTAAGAGGCTGAGACATATTCTTCCAGACAACGAACAACGTTGTAGAGCCGGAAGGTGTTCGTAAGTTACTAAGTCAGCCGCAATGTTCTTCAATCAAGAAGAATCAGGAACACTAAATCTTCCTGTATGCAGAAGCTTACGAACACCTTCCCCATCTACATTTCTTTCCAAACCACTGGTGTACTGTGTAAGCCTGGGAATTTAAGTCCCATACGTATGCATGCGCTGTACATCAAGCAACCCCAAGATATGAAATTAAAGCGGAAGAACACCACGGCACCATTGTACAATGACATCACTTAAGAAAAGTACGTTTTTTTTTTTTCTCTTAAATAATGTCATTGTATAATATCAATAACCAACTGCTAGGTGCGGGTGTAATACTGGATTTACCCTCACCCAACCGTGGGTTATTGCTTTAGTAAAGGAATGTCACTGAAGACTAATCCACCTTTCACTCTCAAAAATTGCATGAGTTATGACCAGAGTGGAGAATATCTCTAGCATTTACTGAATATACACAGACTGCTTTTCTGTTGAACAAGGAAAATATATTCAGAAATACTGATCAGCTGTGGTGGTGCTGCGGTAGCGTTGTCGCCTCATAGCAAGATGTTGTCCCGTTCGATTCTCAGCTAGAGCGTCTTCCGTGTGGAGGCATACGTGAATGGGGGCGTGCCTTCGTTGAAGGTTGTGTGTCAGGGCTGGTAACCCGGTACGTAAAAATCCACTACCAATCATTAGCGGACTGGAGTTTCGCTGTGGCGACCCCTAACCGGGAAAAGCCGAAAGACACAAACATGATAGGGAAACAGCCTACAGTTAATACATCAACTCTGTTGAAACAGCTGATCCACTGTGTTCTTTTCCTATGACATGCAATAAAAACTGTGTAAGGTACAATAAAAGCATCAAGATCTGAAGCAAATTCCAGACATATTCTTACACAAGACATTTTAGAAGCTACCACATGGATTATTACTTTATGCACTTTCATCACCAAGAGTGCATAGTGGAAACAAAGTCCTAGAGAAGGGCAGATTTTGTCATGGCTATGCTACAGTGGATATTGTAAGTGTCAGTGTACTAACTCTGCTTTTGAGTCTACCTATATGTTATGATTTATTGTTTGAGTGACTCTTCATGAAGGAGATGTATAGGTGTGTGTACTTACCATAACAGTAGATGTTTTTCATTAGATAATTGTTTTAATAGTGTAGTAGTCATAAAAATGTATGTATTTGTTTACTGTGGTAGTGCATTGATCAGTATTGACCAGTTCTTGGGCTTAGTCTGGGTGAAATGCAAAATGTTTCACAAACAAAAAAAATACAGAAATGTAAGCAGTAACAGAGTAGCTCAGACTATTTACATACACAAACTGTGTGTGTGTGTGTGTGTGTGTGTGTGTGTGTGTGTGTATATATATGTGTATATGTATATATATATATATATATATATATATATATATATATATATATATATAGATATATATATATATATATATATTTATATATATATATACACACACACACACACACTTGTGGGTGTGTGTATGTATGTGTGTATATACACACACATCTATATGACTTGGAAAGGAGGTTGGAATAGTGTGTGAGGTGACATGTCCTTGTTGAAACAGAAATATTTGGCGTGGATGAAGAAGCTCTTTTTTTTTAGTTGCACTCTGGATTTGGAATATGTCTTGTTTTCCTTATTGACAATTGGGGGAGCTTGCCAAAGTGTAGTTGCCTAAGAGGCGAATGGATGTGTAGTGCTGTGGAGTTTGGTTCCAGGGGTGTAATGAGAATTGTTGCTTGTGAGTAGTGTCTTAGGTTGTATGAGGATTTTTTTTTTTTTTTTTGTGATGTCTAGCTGGAAGGGGTGTAATATATGAAGGTGAATTAGTTTCTAGAAATGGGATCTTAAAAGTAGGTTAGATATTTGTTTTATGGGTAGCCCTTTGTCTTTTTGTAGGGTGACAGAATGATGCTTACAGAGAAGTGAGTTTGTAATGAATCAGCAGTTGGTGTTAGAGGTTGTCTGCAGTGTGGCAGTGTTTTTTTCTTGGAGACAGAAGTAAGAATGGGAGGTCTGTATTCAGGTTGAGAAAGGATAACTCCTTTGCTGATGGCTGCTCTGGCTGTTTGGCATTAGAATATTGTTGTCTGACTTCTAGAGCTTAGAACCCTTCTCCCTAAGTGCAACAGGCACCTTTCTCCTGGCACATCAGACATTCCTAGTATTAAGGTGGCATCCGCTTGCACCATCTTTGAACTTCCTTGCCACATCTGTATTCATTCTCCTTGCTCCATAGCATTGAGTTAAATCAGCATGGTTCTACATACTTCTGGAGCCAGATAAGTATACCACTGGATACATTTTTATGACCTTTTGGTAGCTGCTGTTTGTGTTACTGTAAGCATGTTGGACCTGTGACTGGAACAAAAAAGGCAAGTGTCTGTGGTTGGCAGACTCCCATAAAAAGTACCACTGCCGCAGTGCATCTTTTGTTTATATCCAGACAGTGACCTTTAAGGTTTATGTATACATACATATCTTTGGGTTTACTGGCGTAGTGAACTGATCAGTGTTGGCCAGTATCAGACTTAGCACAAGTGAAGTACGGAACATTTCACACAGAAAAAAAAAATACAGAAATGTAAGCAATAACAGAATAGTTCAGACTAATTGTATAGAAGGAAACTTTGTATGTACCTTCCAGTGAACAAACACAGTGCAATGTACTGTGCAAGGTTGCTTTGTCAGAAACTATTTCTTTAAACTCTCAGTTAACCAAAACTCTCAAGCAACCAGAAAAAAAATCAAAGAAATACAGTACAATTTTCGTGTGTTGTACCCCCCCCCCCCCACAGAAACATACCTTACATTTTTAGAGTTTTAAAAAGGAAGATAGGAATAAGTTCCCTCTCTCCCAATCTAAGAACTAGTCAAACCAAACAGGTAGTATAGGGTACAGTATTAGTCAGGCCTGTTTTTAATAGTAACTCTCAAGCAACCAGAAACTACAGTTATTCAGCATCTACCAATCTCCATAGGTGCCGGTTAACCGAGAGTTTGCTGTAGTTGTATTCGTGAAACATTTAGAGAAATGATGAGATGGGGAGAAATGATGTATGTTTTTCTGGCCTTTTCTTCCCCATTGCCTGCTTGCCATCAGCTCTCACCTCAGCTATTTGACCCATTCTTTCTCTGTTCATAAGTGGTGAGAGTTGGCCAAGAAGAGGACATTATTTATTCAGCCATCAAAGTTTTTTCTATATTATTTTAGCACTAACCCAACAGCACATACCCAGTAACATATTCTAGGTTCGGCATGTATTGGGCGTCAGAGTGGTGTGATACTCACCTTTACAAGGCAAGTAAGCCCTCAAGTCTTCCTATCTTCTTAGGAGACAGTATGCCCTGTGGTGCCCAGTTTCCACTGGGTAATCTACCATGGAATCTTGCACCAGGATATGCACCTGCCACACTTTCCTACAGAGAAGAGGTAAGCTAGTGATGCCATATCATCCCCCCACCACCATGTCTGTTCCAGCTGGTACTACTAATTCAGCACAAGTTGCGTGGGTATTAGAGCTTTATCCTTGTATGTCACTCAAGCTGGCTAAATTTCTTGCACCATCCTTAAACCAAATTATGACCCCCATGCCAAATAATAAGTAAAAATCATGGATTTAAGGCTTGGATTGTCACATTACTCTGTTTTCTTCCTTTTCATGCTTTGGCCTTTGGTATAAAAATTGCACTGAAAAGACAGAAGGTCCACATAAACTACTGAACTCTCCACGTGTAAAGAAGTTGCAGCATTGATAACTAAGAAACTCCTACAGGCTGAGGCCCTAAAATGTGAATGCATGTAGAAGCTTTTTAATCACTGAAATACTGTTTTCAGTGTACATTGAACATCATCATTGGAATATAGCAAATTACAATTCCGTTTTAAAGCTTAAGCTAATTGTATTATTTCTAATTTTGAGTTACGTTTTTGAAATTATTATGTTTTCTGCTATAGAGTGTTGTCCTATAAAATTAAAATATGTGTGCACACATTGAAGAATCTATTTATGGAGTGATGCAATTTTTTTTATTTATTATTTGTTAACTGGTTTTAGCCATGACACTGGCCAGTCTAGCAAAGACGGTTACAAATAACTAGAAAATAATGTCTACTAGAAACAGTTGCAAGATATTTTAGAGATTGAGAACAGGCTTGGTATACGTTTAGAGAATGTGCATATACATGAAATGGTATAATCTACTGAGATTTCCATTAATTCATGACTTGTATGTATTTTCTTTAGGCAGTATATTTTACAGCATTTTGCGGATTGCAGAGATATTTAACAGTTTGACATCAATAAAGGCTGCTGGTAGCAATAAAATGGGAGACAACTGTATGTGGTTATTCATGTAGTCATTGATAAATAATGACACATACCAAAGAAGTAATGTTATGTTGTCCTAGCTCGCCTTCATTCTTAAAATGATGGGTTCGGAGCCGATACTCGGCTCCTACTGGGCTGAATACACAGCTGAAAGACTCAAACTTGGCTCGTGGCAAGTAGGTATCCCATAATTCAGTGGTGTAATTCCCCAGATCTCGTTTGCCGCTTTTCGAGGTTGGATGCACTCCTCTTGGCCGTGGCTAAGTTGTGACAAAATTTCTTCACATTTCCTTTTAGAACTTGTAATCCTGTTCTATTTTATAATAGATAGCTTAATATTTACTAATTTCTAAGTTGTTGTGCTTTTTCATGCATTATAGTTAAATAGTTATAACTTTATTCCCTTTGATGCTGCTTTTGGCCATTGTTTTGTAGGCCTAACTGTATCCCTTGTAGTGGTTGTTCTGTCTTATTGTAGTTAATCAGTAGCTCATTTAAGTTAGAGAGCTCTTCGCCGTTCTAGTAAGAGGGCTTGTAGTTAGTGTGTTGTTTTGTCTGGGAAATAGGGCCGTTTGAGTTAGAGGCCCTGTTTTACTCCCTTGTTGTCTGTCTCCTTCGTGTTTCCCGTAGTTTAGTACTCAGTTTAGCTTAGTAGTTCATTAGTTAAAACTTTCTTGTTGTTTTATTGTGGTCTTATCTTTATCATGTCTAAAGACACAAAAGAGAGGGAACATAAGCCTTCGGGCTTTAAAAAATGCCGGAAGTGTTCGCAAAAATGTCCGTCACAGACAGACATATCGTGTGTGTATTGCCTTGGAGCAATTCATCTACAAGAGGATTGTAGATTTCGTCATTCCTTCAGTGCAAGGGTTCTAGAAGAAAGGAGAAACAAATTGATCCTGAAAGGGCTCTTAAAGATAACTTTTGAGGAAGCTGTCCACAGTTCTTCTTCCTCTTTTTCTTCTCCTTCTTCCAAAAAGGAAATGTCCGAGAAGAGACAGTCACCTGCAACATCGGCTCAGTCGGTGCCACCAGTCAAATTACCAAAATTTTCTAAGGCCTCTGCCTCCTCGGCGCCATCGGAGATTATACTACTTGGCAAGCCTGGTTTTTCAGTTCCAAAGTCCTCGGAGACGCAAGATACCTCTTCTTGGAGCCGGTCCATGGATATTTTGCCCATTTCTCTGACACTGAGATCTCCCATTCTGCACAGGTCTTGCTCTCCATCCCTATTTTCCAGGTCCACTAGGAGCTGACGTGTAACGGGTGGTGCACAGACTCTTGAAGTCGCCGGCACTAACTAAATTATTTTTGGCTCAGACCCATTTGGTCCTGGAGCCTGCTGTACCAATTATATTCATTGTTGTTCCTCCTCTGAGCCAAGCTGGACCTTTGGAGCCAGAGTGCTTGGCACTAATTACGGTCAATCCATCAATTCCGAGACCCCCTTCAGTGTTCACGGAGCCGACTTGCGCTCCGACACTCCCAGTGCCGTCCGGAGAGTCTGGGAGCCAGGGTTCCCCGGTCGGCCACAGGGAGGGGGGGTTCTTGGCCCCGATCATCTTCGGTGCCGAGCCTACCCCTCATAGCGTCGGCCTGGGTTAGCTCGGCTCCTACATTGGCCTTGAGTTTGATCTTAATGGTTCCGGTGCCTTCCTCTGCCTCCTCAGAGCCGAGTGAGTCTTCGGAGCCGGTGGAATCTGCCTTTCAGCTAATGAGGAGTGTGCTGTGTCTACCCATACAGCTCCACAGAAGGATACTAGCACTCATCCCCGTAAGGCACTAGCTACTTTCTTGGCCCCACCCACTCCACAAGACAGCAGAGATCCAGAGCCTCGGGATCCCCATTGGGCGAACCCCTCTTCTCCAAGGCCTCCCCAGAATATCCTTCTGAGGAGCCACCTCGGAAGAGAACTTGCAAGAGGAACCACGTAGACTCTCCAGATGCGTCAATCACTTCAGACATTGACCTCGAGGAGTCTGAAGGGTCCCCACGGTCATCCTCTGATGATATCTCATTTGCAGATATTCTAGAGATCCTGAAGCAGAGAGGCAGCTGGCAGGCCACCACCCCTTCTGATGAGGAGTCAGTATACCTGAAGGCTTTTGGATCTCAACCTTCAGCCTCCTGGGTGTCTCCACCTTTCGATGAGCTAATAGACCTGGTTAGTCAAAAGGCGTGGGAGTCACCCGACACAATGGAACCAGTCCCTTGGAGGCCAAACAAATTCTTGTCAGCTCCTTCGGGAAATGATTTCTTCACTAATAGGATACCTGTAGATGCTATGGTGGTGGCAGTAGCCACCAAAAAGGAACTTTCAGAGACATCCTCATCTCTTCGTCCTCGTCCTCCGAATAAAGACTCTCGAACGATGGACAGATACGGGAAGCATGTCTTTTCGTCAGCTACTTTTTCACTCCGATCGCTGAACTATCTATCTTACTTTACAAGGCTACAAAGAGATATCCTGAAAGAGCTAGGAGATACTATACAAGGTACATTAGCTGCGGGGGTGAATGAGAAGTTCTCCTTCCAGCTGTCCACCTTAAATTCCATCATCAACTCCTCCATGAGGCTGATATCCTACACAGCTGATGGAGCGAGCAGGGCATTGAGTTCCAGAGTTTCCCTTAGGGAGACACTCCTGGATGCGCTTGTGCAATTTTGCGGAGCCCTTTAAGTCTACTTTTACTAATGCCCCTTTTGATGGTTCCTCACTCTTTGGACCCAAAGTTAAAGACACTCTCACCCGATGTGAGCAGGAAGGAAAAACTCTTTCTGCCATTGGAGTACATTTTTCCATACTTTCAAGACCTTATCCTAAAGGTCAAAAGAGTGGGCAAATGTAGTTCAAAAGATCCCAGAGAGTTTTCCAGGATGCACGGGGTGATTCCTTCCCCAGGGGCAGAGGGGGAGGTAACAACGGTAGACGCCACCCCAGAGGCGGAGGAGACCCACAGAACTAGGGTGACCGTGATTCATTTTGGGACGGCCCTTATCAGCGCTCCTGAAAGGAGGCCCAACTGCTCTACTCTGGAGGCAGTCAGGGGACGTTTATCCATGTACCCAGAAGCCTGGCAAACTATCACAAGAGACAAATGAGTACTAAAAATAATATCCAGAGGATACTCCATTCCATTCTCCAATCCTGTTCCACAGACCAGAGCAATCCCAGATGTTCCACCCAATCTAAGGGAACAAGCAACTATAGAGATTCAAATGTTGCTGCACAAAAGAGTCATCCGAGAAGTCCCTGCAGACCAAATAGGATTCAGAACTTATTCAAGATTCTTTTTGGTGCCAAAAAAAACAGGGGACTGGAGACCAGTATTAGACCTAAGCAAATTAAACGAATCTGTCAAGAAGTCAAAGTTTTGAATGGTGACACTGCAGTCTATACTTCCCTTTTTAGGGTAAGACGATTGAATGCGCTTGATAGACCTTCAAGATGCTTACTGCCACATAAAAATGGACAGGACATCGAGAAGGTACTTATGCTTCTCTCTGGGAGCCAGTCATTATCACATTCAAGCTCTGCCCTTTGGTCTCACTACATCCCTCAGAGTGCTCACCAAATGCATGGCGGTAGTCATGGCTCATCTGAGGCATCTAGGATTCCGGGTGTTTCCCTATCTAGATGACTGGCTCCTATCTGCCACCACCAAGCATCTACTCCAACAAGCCACGGATCTAACTTTGGATGTTTACACTCAGTTGGGTATTACAGTCAACTTTCAAAAATCTGCCTTGTTGCCTTGTCAACATATTGCATTTATAGGTGCAGATCTAGACACTGCTTCTATGGTAGCACATCTTCCAACAGAAAGAGTTGTAGTACTCAGACAGCAGATACTTTATCTTCTTCCCAAGACCTAGGTGAAAGTAAAGATAATTTCTAAGATTACTAGGGGCAATGGCTTCCACAATAACACTGGTTCCTTTTGCGAGAATGCACATGAGGATCCTTCAATGGCTGTTGTTCTCCCAGTGGTCACTTCAAGAGCTTCCTATGTCTCACCCGATTAGGATAACGGAATCATGCAAAAACAACTTAAGATGGTGGATACACTCCAGTCATGTGACCATAGGGAGACCCTTTATCCCACAACAAACCATAGCTACAGTGACCATGGATGTTTCCCAGATAGGGTGGGGGGGCATTATCTGGGAGAACAGTCCAAGGTACATGGCAAGAACACGGGGCTCACTTGCTTATAAATGTCCTAGAGATGAGAGCAGTGCTTCTTGCATTGCAAGCACTTCACAACTCTCTCCCTCTAGGGACAATTGCGATACAGTCAGACAATATGTGTGTGGTTTGGTACATAAACAAGCAGGGGAGACCCAGATCTTACCCTCTTTGTCGTGAGGCTCTAAGAGTTTGGCAATGGGCACTTTCTTCCCTGCACTTTCTAATAGCAACATACATTCCATGGAAGTCCAACGTGATAGCAGACAAGCTGAGCAGGGCAATTTTAATGCCTCACGAGTGGTCCCCCAATCAGAATGTAGCGGAAATGATTTTCCGAACATGGGGGTCTGCCTTGCTGCGATCTTTTTGCCACTCCCATGAATGCCAAGTGCAGCAACTACTTTACCTTAATCCCCTCTCTGGGAGAGACACCAAGAGACACACTTGCTCATGATTGGCCCTCTGGACTTCTGTATGCCTTTCCTCTGTTTCCTCTCATACCTAGAGTCATTCAGAAAGCATAGTCCTTGGGAAGCAGGATAATTCTCATTGCTCCTCACTGGCCTTGTCAAGTTTGGTTCCCCTTCCTTTGGCCTCATCTTCAGAAGCTTTGGACTCTGGACCCAGTTCCAGACCTGCTGACACATATGTCAGGTGTACTTCATCCTTCTCTCCGCACCCTAAAATTGACAGCTTGGCTGCTCCACTTCCCAATTTAGTCAGGCTTCAGAATTTCACTCCTACAGTTAAACATATCTTAATGTCCTCTCATAAAGCTTCCACTAGAAATCTGTGTTCTAGCAAATGGAAAAGGTTTTCCCTTTGGGCTTAGAACAGGAACATTGATCCTTTTTCTGCACCCATCCATTCTGTTTTGGAATTCTTGGCGGAACTCTTTCAACAAGGTTCAGCTGCAGCAGCCATCAGAGTACAGCTCACTGCAATCTCAAATTTCCATTTTAGTGATTCTATCTCTAACTTAATGTCACACAGGTTGTGTAGAGCCTTCTTGAAATGTGCCTCCTTATTAAGACCTCCTTTTAAGGAACCCCTTTCTCCTTGGGGTTTAAATTTTGTTCTGTCTCACCTGACGTTACCACCTTTTGAGCTCTCATCATCTTCAGACCTCAGGTTCCTCTCCTAGAAGACCATTTTTCTGGTGGCTGTAACATCTGCTAGAAGAGTATCAGAGTTGCAAACTCTATCAAACCACCATATTTGCTATTTCATAAAGATAGGGTATCCTTGCGAACGAATCCATCATTTTTACCCAAAGTCTCTTCTTCAACTAACATAAATCAGTCTATTGAGCTTCCGGTGTTCTTTCCCAATCACAGCAACAAGGCAGAATACAAATTACATCAACTAGATGTGCATAGACAACTCAGATTCTCTTTGCATAGGACCAAAGATTTTAGAAAATTTGACCAGTCTTTCGTATCCTTCTCTGATGCAAAAAAGGGTAGTTTCAAAAACTACTCTTTCCAACTGGCTCTCAAACTGCATTACATTCATCTATACCTCAAGTAACAGAGATTTACCATTAAAAGTGAAGGCTCATTCACTAGAGCAATGGCTATGTCTTCTGCCTTTCAAGCCAGAATTCCTATAGATAATATTTGTGCAGCAACTAGTTGGACCTCTCCTCATACATTTATCACACATTACAAAGTGTATTTGGCCACCAGGGACAGGGCCTCCTTTGGTTCCACGGTGCTTAAAGGTGTACTCTCGTGAGTCACCCAGTGAAAAGGTGCTAGGGACGCTGTCCCATCATTGAAAGAATGAGGGTGAGATAGGACAACATAACATAAAGAAGTTATGTACTCTCCATAATGTTAGATGTTTGTTGTCCATGTCGCCGTTCATTCTTAAGAACCCCCTCCATCCTTCCCCCTTGCAAAGACTCCTTGTGGACTTGGTGGATGTTTTTACTACCTTCAAGAGTTCTTTGTTTCAGTTTGTTTCTCCTTCTGTTGGGGATAGTATACATGTGTGTGTGTGTGTGTGTGTGTGTGTGTGTGTGTGTGTGTGTGTATATATATATACATATATATATATATATATATATATATATATATATATATATATATATATATATGTATATATATATATATATATATATATATATATATATATATATACATAGATATATAGATAGATATATATAGTTTTACAATTCATTTAGTAGTAGCAGCAAACAAGATCTGGGGAATTACATCACTGCATTATGGGATACCTACTTGCCACGAGCCAAGTTTGAGTCTTTAAGCTGTGTATTCGGCCGAGTATCAGCTCCGAACCCACCATTGTAAGAATGAATGGCGAGATGGACAACAAACATGGAACATTATGGTGAGTACATAACTTCTTTTTTTGCATGCATCTCTAAGTACCTTGTCATTTGCTTATTAGTATTTTACATTCAGTAATCTGCAGTTTTCTTGTTCAATATTTATGTTATTTACACAAAGATGGGAGTGTAATATTCGACTGAGTAGTTGCTTTTAATACTCTCGAACAAAGCATATCAGAAGTGTGACACCCGTGCCCTGGCCCAGCAATCAAGGAGCCTCAATCCTCATCACTAACAGCAGTGAGGGCGTCCATATAGGGAAAGGATAATAAATACACACACACAGTAAAGTAAACAAGGCAGAATACAAATTACATCAACTAGATGTGCATAGACAACTCAGATTCTATTTGCATAGGACCAAAGATTTTAGAAAATTTGACCAGTCTTTCATATCCTTCTCTGATGCAAAAAAGGGTAGTTTCAAAAACTACTCTTTCCAACTGGCTCTCAAACTGTATTACATTCATCTATACCTCAAGTAACAGAGATTTACCATTAAAAGTTAATCCCTTAAGAGTACACAGAGATCATAGTCTGTCTGAGACTGGTCTCTCCCTTTTCCTCCAGGTCACCAATAAGACTCCCCACTGGCACAGCTATAGGGTCCATATCTCAGCCTAGTGGGCAAGCTAAAACCTCCAGCACCCTCTCTGTCCAACCAGTGCTTCGTGTCCCTGCCCAAGTAGCTGAAACACACACACACTCTCTTTGAGATAAGAGTTTATACAACCGCAAAGACACTCCTGGGGAAGGTTGGCACAGGTTCTCCAGCTGTGCCCCTTTTCTGCCCAGTCTAAAAGGTAGTACTAGCTGCCACCACCCACTAATATTTATCAACTACTCAAAGGCCCTTAAAAGGGTGCCAATTATTACTGTGGAATATTATTATCCAAATGTTAAGTGTAACTGAACAGTCAAGGCTTATTAGAGTGACTTGGTACAATATCACTATATACATGCAATGTACTCTAGAGCTTAAATTAACTCTACATAAAATAGCCACAGTTGAAAGGTTTAAAAAATATTTAATAATAAATAATAAAAACACAAGACAGTACTTCTTACTTCACAGTGTTAGTCAAGAGTTTAGAGGTCACAGAGAAATAATTGAAATAATACAGCAGAAAAGTTCTAACATCACAGAAAAACAAACTAGCCTAATCTTCCTATTTTCTAGCTATATCTAAGAGAAAGCACAGTTCTAAATAACTTGTATATGGAAACAGGCAGTGCTGGTGATGTTGGATGTTCAAAAGACAAAATTGCTCCGAGCTCTCTGATTCTCTTTCTTTAAATTGATAACACAGAGCTGCTTCACATGACATCATTCTTCACACTTCTCTGGTGTTCCCAGGCTAACAGAACTACATTTACATTCTTTACACCTGGTCAGAAACCAGAGCAGTAAAGGACATTTATACATGCAATTTCTAGCCATTAACTCTGGCCTTAAAAACAATAGGCAGGATGCCTCCCTCTTGACATATTGGCTCCGAATTTTAACATCAAAGACAGTCATGAAATGCTTGACTAAGCTTTCTTACAGCACTGTTACATTTTTGCAGTTCAATATCCAGTGCAGTCTTTTCACATTTAAGAGAACAAGCCTGTAGCTTACATTAATATTTACAGATGACAGAATTATCTACAGAATTCTTTCTGGCTAGGCTGGCAGCCTTTACCTGCTTCAGAGGGTTAGGTCTATCGGAGTATACCTTACCCCATTCCCTGTCTTGAGAGCCCATCTACGTTGGCATTGCTAATCCCACTGCGGTGCTGCTCTGACATATATGCTTGCAACCCTAGGTTCTATCTTAGCAACTTGCCATTTTGCTGGCTGGCTCTGTGTAACCATGTTAGGGGGTTGTGATCTGTCACTACAGTGAATTTTTTTCCATACAGATAAGGCTGACGTTTCTGCTGTTCCCACACTATGGCTAGATATTCCTTTTCTACAGCTGCATAGAATTCCTACCTGGATTGGAGCCTATGGCTGAGATGTACCACTGGATGCTCTTCTTCCGCTGAAGAAATCTGGCTAAGTACAGCCCCCACCACATGGTTTGAAGCATCCACCTACACAACAAATTATTTGCTGTAATCTGGACTGGCTAACACAGGGGGGGTCCTCCCAAAGCTTCTTTAAGTTCTGGAATGCCTGCTCACATGCTGTGGTCCACACTGCCTTATCTGGCTTGTTCTTCCTTGTCAGGTCTGTGAGGTGGGCAGCCATGGTACTATAACTGGGGACGAACTTTCTGTAGTACCCGGCTGTCCCCAAGAATGCCCTCACTTGCTTTTTGGTAACAGGTGCAGGCCATGCCTGAATGGCTTCTACTTTGGCAGGTTCTGGCCTGATCTTGCCACTCCCTACTCTGTGTCCCAGTTAGGAGACCTCTGTCATACCCACCTGACATTTGCTGGGCTTAATGGTCAACCCTGCCCTCTGTAGTCTGCCCAGCACCTCCCTGACGTGTTGAAGGTGCTATTGCCAGGAATGGCTGTAGATGGCAATATCATCTAGGTAAGCAAGGGCAACCCCTCCTGCTCCTGCTAGGATATGCTCTACCAGCCTCTGGAAAGTCGCTGAGGCATTTTTCATCCCAAAGGGCATGTTTGTGAATTCATACAAGCCAAAAGGAGTCACAAGGGCTGACTTCTCTCTAGCACTGGGCGTCAAGGGCACCCACCAGTAACCCTTGGTAAGATCAATAGTTGTAAGATACTTAGCCTCACCCAGCTGCTCTAGGGCCTCATCTGTCCTAGGCATAGGGTAAGCAACTGACCCTGTGTGACTGTTTAATTTTCTGTAGTCCACACAGAACTTGGTGCTGCCATGCTTCTTTGGCACCAACACCACTGGGGAGGCCCAGGAACTGTTGGACTCTTGAATCACCCCTAGTTCCAATATCTCCTGTATCTCCTCCCTCAGAGTTGGTTTGACTCTCTCAGGCACCCTATAAGGGGCCTGCCTAATAGGCCTTTGGGGTCCTGTATCCACCTGGTGGGTGCACCCTTGTTTCCCATTGAACATGTCCTGAAACTCCTGTAACACTGCTCGGATTTCTAAACCTGGGTAGGAGATGGCTATTGGGACATTGCTACCCCTTCCACTGAGGTGTCAGCCCAAGCCTCACTGAGGAGATCAGTCACCAGATCTCCCTCCGACTCCTCCTGCAATCCACTGCAAATGCTCAGCACAAGGGACTCCCTATCATGGTAAGGTTTCATAATGTTAACATGGTACAATCTGTGCCCCTGCCGTCTGCCTAGTACTTCCACCATGTAGGTAACATCACTTACCTTTCTTATCCCCTTGTAGAGTCCCTCCCAAGCTGCTTGCAGCTTGTTGTGTCTGACAGGAATGAGAACCATTACCTGCTGCCCTACAGCATGCTCTCTAGCTCGAGCATTCCTGCCATACCATACCTTTTTCTGTTGTTGGGCTTCTGCCAGGTTCTCCTGGGCCAGGCACATGAGTTCCCTGTGCCTTGTCCTGAGGTTCAGGACATATGCCACAACAGACTCCTTGTGAGACTCACACTCCCCTTCCCACTCATCTCGAATTAAATCTAGAGGTCCCCTCACCCTATGCCCATACAACTCAAAGGGTGAAAAACCTGTGGATTCCTGGGGAACCTCTCTGTAAGCAAACAACAGATGGGGCAAATATTTGTCCCACTCCCTCTTAAACTGATCTGCAAATGCCCTTAGCATGGACTTGATTGTAGAGTTTAACCTCTCAACAAGACCATTAGTCTGGGGGTGGTAGGTGTGGTCTTCAGGTGCTTCACACCACAGGACTTTCACAGAAAAGCCAGTAGGTCTGACATAAAATTGGCACCTGTGTCAGACAGTATTTCCTTTGGGAAACCTAAAAAATCTCTAGCAAAGCATTTGCTACCTTCTCAGCCTCGATGGAGGACAAAGCCACTGCGTCGGTATCGTGTAGCATAATCTACAATCACTAGGATATACTTTTTCCCTGTGGAACTTGGGGTACTCAGAGGACCCACAATATCCATAGCTACCCTTTGAAATGGCTCCTCAATCACAGGCAAAGTCATCAAAGGAGCTCTCACCTTGTCTGCTGCCTTGCCTACCTTTTGGCACTGCTCACAGGTCCTGCAGTACCCTGTTACATCTCTGGAAATTCCAGGCCAATAGAAGTTTTGCATAACACGCCTCTTTGTATGTTTTATGCCCATATGACCTGCAAAGGGAATATCATGGGCTATAGCTAGACGCGCCAGATGGTAAGCTCTAGGCACCAACTGCTGTACTCTCTCACCTTCTAGCCCTCCCTCAGGGGTCCACTCTCTGTACAGTAACCCTTTGTTCCAGTATACAGATCCCCCCTTCCCTTGAGAATCAGGTGCCTCCCTATCTACGTGCCTCAGGCCTTGCAATGTAGGGTCTGAGAGCTGAGCCACTTGTAACCCTTCCCAGCTCCCCTTCCACAGGAAGTCTGGCATCGTCTGACAGAGGTGCCTCACTGTCAGCCTGGATACTACAACTCACCTCTACTTTTTCAATTACCCTGTCCAAGGGAACATCAGTACCCACAAGCAGCTGTGGCTCACATTCAGTCTCACTGCTACAGCGTAGCTCACTCCCTGAAGTAACCACCTCAGCAGTCCTGGCTGCAAGTATGCAGTCTGTCTGGGTCTCCCCCAGGCTACCAGACCTACATGCTTGTCTCCTAGCCTTACTGCATGTAACTGCATAAGTACATATTACTGCCTCATGTGGTAGTTCCATACCCCTGTTGTCTCAAGACAACCCACTGTTGGCATTTTGTCTTTCCCCACTTACTGGCTCCCTCACCTTTGGTTCCCTACCTTGCCTCCATGGACATCTGTATGCCACATGGCCCTACTGGTTGCATTCAAAACATTTAACTCTAGCTCCTGGACGTGTACCTGGACTAGTGGCTTCCCCTGCTACTGGCGGATTCTGTTGGGGCAGTCTGTGCTGCCCACCATGAGTTCCTTTAGACCCATGAGCAGTACCGGGGGTCCCTTTCCTGTGCAGAGCTGCCCTGCTTGCTAGGTATAGGTCTCCCTTCTTCCCCAACTCCTCTGAAGTAGCACATGGTCTATCAACTAACCATATCCTCATGTCCTCAGGCAAAGTGCTAAGGACTAGTTCCCTTACCAAAGGGTCTGCCAGCCCTTCAAAAGTGGTGACCTGTCATCCACTCACCCAGCTATGAAAATAAGTGCTCAGTTCAGCAACATATTCACATACATTTTCATGTGCCTTGCATCTATGCTCACAAAACTTTTTCCTGTACATTTCAGGTGTTAGCTTAAAACATTCTAATAAATGTCTTTTTACAGCGGTATAATCAAAACAGTCACTGTCATGCATTTTTGCTAAAGAAGTTACAGCTTTACCATGGAGTAAGGGGGTCAGGAACAGTACCCAGAGCCTTTGGTCAACTTCGTACTGTTTACATACCCGCTCAGACATATGAATGAAGCTATCAAAAGTATCCCCCTCTTTAAACTGTGGAAGAAATTTACTGATCTTTTGTGCTTCTGGGGTCTGGTTGCTCCCTTCTCCATTACCTCCATGACTCTGGTGAAGAGTCAGCATTTCCCTCTCATGTCTCCTCTGCGGTTCATTTTCCTCAGCTTGTAGACTCCTCATTTTCTCGGCTGCTTCTAGTTCCATACCCCTAGCCTCCAACTCAAGTCTCTTTAGCCCCAGCTGGATTTTTAAGTCCACTGCAGAAAGGTTTTGCTGTCTATTCTCTGAGGATATTGTATCTCCACTGTCAGTCTGATTGTCCTCCAGGCTGCTGTTTTCTGATGCAGCTGTAACCAAGGCTGCAATCAGGTCTGCCTTATTCAGATTTCCATGCACCAGCCCCCTAGCCTGGCACATCTCCGCCAGCTGGCTCCTTGTCAGCTTTCCATACTCTTCTGCTGACATGCTGCCTGCTCACCCTGACTAACACAAGAAATAAAACAGTTGTGATCTGAACTCTGAGTATACACTGCGTGGCTGTTTTAGAGTAGAAAACACTTTTAGAGATCACTGTACATAAGCTACAGGAATTTGCTCTACCCCACACCACTACAAGCCAATTAGTATGTGAAGTAGATCCCACCACTGCCAAACACTTGTGATGACCGTGCCCTGGCCCAGCAATCAAGGAGCCTCAATCCTCACCACTAACACCAGGGAGTTTGTCTCATAGAAGAGAAAAGGATAACTAATACAGTAAAGTACAATTTCCCTTAAGTGCACACAGAGATCACAGTCAGTCTGGAGCTGGTTGCTGCCTTGCTCACCAAGTACCCAATAAGACTCTCCACTGGCACAGCTATAGAGTCCAGGTCTCAGCCTAGCTGGGCAAGTTAAAACCTCCAGTACCCTCTCTGTCCAACCAGTGCTTCGTGTCCCTGCCCAAGTAGCTGACACACCACACACACCCTTTGAGATAAGTATTTATACAACTTCACAGACACTCCTGGGAAAGGCTGACACAGATTCTCCAGCTTTACTCCAGTAATTACTGCCAGCACCCAACTAATAATATCAGCTACTAAAAGGCCCTTAAAAGGGTGTCCAATTATTACTGTGCAATATTATTATCCAATGGTAGTATGAGTAACAGTCCAGGCTTACTTTAGAGTGGCCTATTACAATAACCTCTATAAATATGCAATCTACTCTAGAGCTCATCTCTACACAAATCACTCACAGGTCGAAGGGTTTAAAAATATTTAATAATAAATAATTAAAACACAAGACAGAACTACTACACCTCAGAGATATCTAAGAGTTCAGAGATCACACAGAAACTTAAAATAATACAGTAGGACAGGCCTGGTTTCAAAGAAAAATACCTAATTAATCTTTACTAGCTTTAACTATTCCTACAAGAAATCACAGTGCTAAAACTTACATGTGAGCACAAGGCAGAGTGCTGATAAGTTGGATATCCAAGATCAAAATGCTTTTAGTCTCTTGTGAGAAATAGTATTTAAACATTACTAACAAACATGTTTGCTGGGCCCCTCCCCAAATTACATCATTTTTGACACTTAAGTTTTCCCAGGCAAACAAACTGCATTATTTAGCAATCTAACACCTGCACAAAAACTTACAACAATTCTAATAGAAACTAGAGCAGTAAAGCACCTTCCATATGTAAATTCTGGTCATAAACTTTAGCCTTAAAACAATGGGCATGGAACCTTCATCCAGCCGCAGTGGAGCCGAATTGTAAAACATTAAAGAGATTCATAAGATCTTTTCAACTTAAAAAGATACATTTGAAATACTTGGCTTGGTTTTCCTTACAGCAGATGGCAATGTTGCAACAATCTTGAAGTTCACATTTTACAGTGTTTTCTTACATTTAAAAACACAAGACTGTATTTTACATTTATTTATACAGTTGACAGAATTATGTATGAAATTCTATTTGATTAGGCTGACAGCCTTCGCCCATCTCTCCCCAGTTGTCACAACAGCCATCATGGTAAACGATCTCCTGAGGCTGTTAAGCTGCACTCCATTAGGGCAACTGCAACCTCTGCTGCCTTGAAAGGAGCCCCTACTAAGGACATCCTGGAAGCTGCCACCTGGTCATCTGTGCATACCTTCACTAAACACTACTTCTTAGCAGCCTTTTCCATGTCCAGAGCAGGATTCACCACTGCCATCTTGCAGGGCATCCTCTCCTCTCCCTAATCTTCCTCCTCCTCCTTTTCAGCTTTGGGAATCCTCCCACAGGTGATGACTGCAACTGTAAAACACGAAAAGCATAGTACGGTTGTGTGCACTTACCATAAATGTAAATGTTAGAGTGTATTCACTGTTGCAGTCATCTTTCCTGCCCTCCTTCACCTTAGATTATTAGGCAGTGTACTCATAACCTTTTTCTAACCAAGGGACCCCCCCTTGGCCTATCTCCATGTAGGGGTTCCCTTCCTCAGTTCCCTACTGCTCACTTGGGGCTCCTACCTCTTAAGAGAAAAAAATTATTTCATGATGTTGGCTTGCTCCCTTTATACCCAAGTGTACTTACGTTGGTTAGAGCATCCGCCAGCCTAAGTAGGAAGAAAAATTTTCCCTAATAGTTGGACCGGCCAAGGGCCTTCATGGCAGGAAGTCCTGCAAATCAGGACTGCAACAGTGAATACACTTGTACATGTACCATAAATATAGATATTCACAACTGTACTTTCCTTTACTGTTCTACAGTGTATAACATTGTGGCACTCATTATTGTCCATCAGGGTTGCCACCTTTTCAAATGCCCAAAGTGGGACATTTTTGGTACAAACATCATATTTTGCAAGTTGAAACATTCCCACAGCCAGTACAAAGGTCATAGCTTCACTTTTTTTTGCCTAAATAAAAGTTTATTCTTGTAGCATTTTACTTGCTTATTCTGTTTCTTATAACATTTAGGTGTTTCAGATACAGAATAACTGTTTTATGCAACTATTACATAAAATATAGGAAATAATTTTGTCCTAAAATCTCAGGACATTTGCCATTTTTACAATTTTTTTGCAGGAAACAACTGCTCAAAGAGGGACTGTCCCTCGCAAAGTAGGACAGGTAGTGACCCTATTGTCCGTGCTTCTGTCTTTATAGCAAACTTGTTATCCCCTCCTAGACTGTATGCAGTAGCTCTTCCATCAGATGTGAATTAAAATTATGTTTTTAAAGCCATTTTATGCATGTTATTTACAGGAAAGGTGAGGCAAAATGAAACTTAATTTGTGATCATCATTTTCTTTCAAATGCTCATTTCATGTCAAGTTTGTTATGTGATTAGCCTATCTTTAATACCGCACTAATGGACTTGTCACATTAAGCACAGCACTTACTGTTCATTCATTTAAGCATGCATAGTAAAGGATGTTTTAACAATGTTAGTTTTAAGAGTTCTCTGCAGTGTGTAACAACTGGAATTTCCTCTCCTGAGAGATCTCTCTAGGCACAAATTACTGTATTCTGTAGTTCCTACAGTAATAGAGGACATGCACATCCTGTCTATGCATGGCATAATGTTACATGCTGGATTTTGAAGGTTATACCTGCCCCATGTTGTTCATTTCTCTTCTACCACTTGCTCAACTCAGATGTCAGTCTTGCATAATAAAAAGTTCCTGTTTTCAGAGGCTAAGAAATGTAAGCCTTCAGAGTGGTTTGTTTTCATTAAATCACAGTCAGAACCCCCATTATACTGCCTTTACTGCATGGTTTACCTCAGTATTGGAGAAAATCAATATATGTGCAGTAACAGAAACGTAGTTTAAAGCTCCAGAGAGCACCCCAGCACTACCAGGCTACAACTCATACCATACATTTCGGCCACAGAACCCAAACCGAAATACAAAAGGCGGGGGCGTACCCATATTCATCAAGGATACCCACACCTCCAGGTTAGTGGCACAGCACGATGCTTCAGAGGTCATCCACGTGCAACTAACAATGGGCAAAACTACAATTCAAATTGTAGCTTTCTACAGATCACCCACCATGTCCCAGGACCCCCATTCCGTGTTTCTGGAAACACTGGGAAACATAAAGGCCCTACCAAACACCCTAATATTGGGTGATTTTAATTACCCAAACATTAACTGGGAGAACTACTCAAGTACTAACTCCGTTGCCCAAATTTTCCAAGAATTTATAAACTCAAACGGCTTGGTTCAACTGATCAACACTCACACCAGAGGTGACAACATACTGGACCTGGTCATCACCAACATGGGCGACCGGTGTTCCACACCAGAGGTCAACCCCTCGCTGGTTAGATCTGACCATAAACAAATCACTTTGGCTATCCATATTCCGCCCCCACCCCCGGACAAGAAAGCCACCGTGAAAAACTTTTCAAAAGCAAACTTCACGTTACTTAAGACTGAGGTAGAAAGTTTCAAAGCCCCCATGCTGAAGGATAACACTGTCCAAGCTGCAAAATCCTTTACTAATGTATTCTACGGGCAGCTACAAGAATGCAAGGATCGTGCCATCCCAAGCAAAACCAAGACTCACTCCTCCAAGAAAAGGAAACCTGTCTGGTGGACTCATGCCATAAACAAGCTATACAACAGAAGGAGGAAACTAGTACAGAAAAGAGTAAAATCCCAAGAAGGGAAGACATTCCTGATCAGTATCAGCAAGAAACTACGATCCCTCATAAAATCATCCAAGGCGAGCTTTGAAAGAAAAATTGCCAAGGACTCCAAAGATAACCACAAGGCATTCTTTACCTATGTCAAGAATCTAAGTGGCAATGCTCAGATCTGCTTGGAGTTAGTGCAGAATGACACAAAATACACTGAGCTGACTGATATTGCCAACATCCTGGCAAACCGGTTCAGTGCAAACATTACCCCCCTTCACCCCCAAAAGGGCCCATAACCATACCAGAAGAATGTAGAGTCCCTGAAATCACAGAAACTCAGGTTAAAACAGCCCACTCCAAAGCCAAAAACTCAGCATCAGTGGGACAGGATGGTGTCTCAGGCTGCGTCCTACACGAGCTCAAAGGTGAACTAACCCCTCACCTAAACACACTGTTCAAACTCAGCCTCTCCACAGACTACTTACCCATAGAGTGGCGCACAGCAACGGTTATTCTGTTCCACAAAGGTGGAGCCACAACAGACCCTGAGAACTATCGCCCTATAAGCCTGACTAGCTTGGTCTGCAAGGCTATGGAGCGCATCATCATGGAACTCATTAACAGAGACATTAGGAACCTCCAAACACTGGACTCTACCCAGTTTGGCTTTGTTAAGGACAGATCATGCCTCCTAAACCTGGTGGACTTCTTTGAGACAGTTACCAAGGCTATAGACGAGGGAAAGTGGTACACACAGGGTACCTAGACCTCGCCAAGGCCTTCAACACCATTCCCCATTCTGGTATTATAGACAAGCTCACCAGCCTGAAAATAAATCCCTATGTCACAAGATGGGTTGCCAACTGGCTCACGGACAGAACCCACATGGTGAGAGTTGCAGGAGCTAGGTCCATCTCTAAACCTGTTACAAGTGGTGTTCCCCAGGGCTCAGTCCTAGGACCCTTCCTGTTCGGCATATACTTCTCAGAGGTACAGGCAAGCACAGGAGGACTATGGCTCTCCAAGTTCACAGACTACTGCAAAGTAGGGGCTGTAATTGACTCTCCGGCTGACACAGACATCCTCCAAAAGGGTCTCAATGAGACGGATATCTGGTGTCCAAATCATGGTCTCAAGCTAAATGCCAAAAAGTGCATAGTCATCCCCTTTGGAAAAAACAAAGTACCCACAGACTACCACATAGGTGGTAGCCCCCTAAATACGGAAGACGTAATAAGGGATCTGGGGACCCAAGTAGATAGTAATCTCACCTTTGATAATCACATTGCCAAAGTGGTTAGAAAATCCTTCTACTTGGCCCACCTAATCACAAAAGGGTTTGGAGGTCATTCTGCCCTTCTACTCATCACTCATCACACCCATCTTAGAGTACAATGCCCCATTTGGTTTGTACCTTACAAGACACCTGAAACAGCTGGAAAGACCACAGAAGTACCTCACCAAGAGGATCAATGGCCTCAAACAGATGCCCTATGCAGCTCGATTGAAGAAACTCCAGTTGTACTCGATTGCATACTGCCTACTCAGAGGTGATTTCTGCCTGACGTACAAGGCCATGTCCAACCCAGAATTGATGGACATGCTCCACCTAAAGAAAACCTTATCCCCTCGAGCCACACGCTCTAGGGATCTAAACCTCACCACAACAATAAATAAGACATGTTGAAGGGATAGATTCCTGTCCCAGAGACTTCCCATGCTTTGGAACAAGATCCCAATCTACATTGGGAAGAGCTCCTCGCTAACACTGGGAAACAGAAAGTTTACCTCGGGGATCACTTCAGTGGCTCTGCTGGACAGAGGTACAGGGAACTAATCTAAGGGGATGGCGAAAGCCAACACATTCTGGCTAGGCTTATAAATGCCTTCAGACAGATAGCCTAGTACCCACCTATGAGCCTATGGTTAAGGAGAACATTGAAGGAGGGTTCCAAGTGCCAGCAATGTAAACCAGCAGCTAGAAAGACATTTGAGAAACTTGATAACTGTTGTAGTATCCACCAGGGGTATCTATGGATGAATCAGTGTGAAGAGAAAAGTTAAGGCTATACTACCAGGACCCTTGTATTTATTTTACTGTTCTGTAGGCAAGGCATCGTTCAAAACCTTCTCTGCCAGAGCCTGACAGACAGGAGGACTTTACTTCTTCATGATCTGTGCTCTCCTTTGGTAAGTGAATGATTGCACTCATACCAGGCTTTAACTGATGACACTCAGAGGTACAAGAAGGGTGTACCCATGCAACCATCTTTGGGGTAAGTTATTGGTTTAAAATCCTTTCAGACTAGAGCTGAACAATTGACTGACATGCTTAAGTGGAATAGGCCATTAGGCCCCCTTTGTGGTTGAACACAGTCCCAGGAAACTATTATTTTTGCCTCATCTGAGTCTTTGCCTCAGTAGTGAGAGGTGAAGGGATTGATTATCAACCTCTGACTGCACCTGTTGTACCTGTAGCTATCCTATTTTGGGGGGCTTTCTCCTGATCCTCATTACCCATGTACCATTCATGTTGGCCTCCCCATGCACTGCCTAACTACATGCTGCCCTTTACTATTGCTAACTCAGGGACAGTCTCTGCTCCCCCCCCTTAAGGTTCTGTTTAGAGGGGAATTCATAGAGAATCAAGCTTCTTCCCTCTGAGAGAGAGAGAGGGAGAGAAGAATACTGAGATATCCCTGCCTATAGCTTTTCTAGGATGAGTCTTCTTTGGAGACACTTAAGCTCATGTAGTTTTGCACTGACTTTCCATTGAAGAGGCTAAACTTAAATTTAGCGAAGAAGCTTGAGAAACTGCAGGGCATTCCTCCGTATGTAACCTGTACTTGGATGACATTATTACTAATTAGAGGCAGCCATATTCTGGTCTTACTGCTCTCTATAAACTCCAAGGTAGGGTGAAGTAGAATAACATCTTAATAAAAGATATGAAAGTAGATTCATTTGTGATTTCTTTGGTCTGGTAAAAGTCCAAGAAATTACAGTGGCTTTTCAGTAGATAAGGAGTACAAGGACTTAGGCAAGGTGGGTAAAGTGGGTAAGAGAATGGCTTCCCTTGCCACATTTAGTCTACAGAGCCCTTCATTATATATCTTGCTTGTCAGTTTCTGATTTTTCCTTGTGGAGAATTTGTCAGATCTCCCTGATTCATGGATCAGATGATCATTGAAGGGATGACCACTATAAATGCCTCGTCAGTGGGCAGCAGCCAGTTTAAGGAAAAGTGTTTTCATTGAGTGGCATGACTTATACTCCTTCGTATAAGGAAATGTTGAAGCAAGTGTGTTTGAACACCTCTTCTTCTAGTATGTTTTCTTTAAACAAGATTTTCTAGACATCAAGTTAAGGCTACAAAAGAGAACGCAGAAAGTGTGATTAAATTTTGCTGAAAACTTTTTCAGTGACAGTGGACAACTTTTCTCTACTGTTTTATGACCTGTGAGTAGGCAGGTGTGTGTGTGTGTGTGTGTGTGTGTGTGTGTGTGTGTGTGTGTGTGTGTGTGTGTGTGTGTGTGTGTGTGTGTGTGTGTGAGTCTGAGAGATATCCCCCTGTGTAATTTTCACTGAAATCTGTATATCATGTTTTTGCTCAAAAATGTATTCTTTTAAGCTGTATTTTATTAGTATGTTGCCTATTGCCTGTGTTATGTCCGAAAAGGGTCCTTCGGCTAGCCTGCTTTACCCAATTAACAAATTTAAATAAATAAAAAAATAGTTTCATTAGTAGTAGGAGCGATTAGGCTAATGAACAATTCCCAAGCATACCTAAATATGCTACAAATACAGATACCGCCATATGAACTGCAGGAGGCAGTTGTGAGTGCATTGTTCTTCCTGAGAAGAGTACTCTTGATAGAAATCCAAGTTTGAAGCAACACTGCTTTCATGAGCTTTGACTGTATCCTAACTTAGGAGTGGGTCCTTTCCTGTCACAGTAATAAAACCCTATATGTCTGGAGAAATTAGAGAGAGAAGTCCTTCTTGATCCTCAATAACTAACTGCTTATTTAACCAGATGGCATTCTTTCTACCTGCTATAACCGAAATGTATGGTAGTTTTTGACTGGTAATTTTATTTATTTATGTCTGATACCAATGTGTACTCTTTTTCAGCCACTGAGGAATGCTTTGGCAAAAACTGTTTTTGTTTCACAAAAATGGCAAATAGATGTGCTCTGAGAGTCATCAGTGTAGTTATTTGTATATTCACTTTGAAGAAGTAACCATGTATCATAATTTTTTAACATTTTGAGCTTAGATTTTTCACTACGATTTATCCAAATAAGCTTTGCTGGTGTCATTTACCAATTTGTTGGAAAATATTGTGACGCAGGGATTGCAAAATCACCTTTTTAGACAAACTTGCACAATGACATCAGACTTCATCAAAATAGAAACATAAGATTTTTCAAGTAAATTTGGTAAGTTCAGCTTTATTAACCAAGGTTTACAAAATCCATTTTATAGGAACTGTTATCATATGATGTACTCCATTGTCCATGCAGATTTTTATTTCAAACAGGAAATATTCTGTGAATAGACTATGAAATTGTCTTTTTGAGACACTTCATACTTTGTAAAATAGACCCAATCTGGACATTTTATTAGTGAGTAAGGCATTTGCATTCTGTCTGGTTAACATTTCTTAGTAATTGTACTAAATTTCAACATATGTATATCAAATCTGCAAAATGTCATTTTTGGGACCTTACCTCATGAATATCTTGCACTAGCCTTGTATACCTTTCAACCTTCAAACTTCAAAATCATTGTTTATTGACGAGGGTCATCCCACCCCTTCCTCCTGAATCCACAGTCATAGTCTCTTGCCCTGGGGTTATAAACTCACCACTGCCTGAAATCGTTATCACTTATCTTTTAAATTGCACCAGCAAGATTAGTTTTGATGTCACAACTTTGAGGTCTCTGATTTGTTCCCATTCTTCAGATACTGTTTCTATTTTTGTGTTGTCCTTATGTTCCTGTGTAATTCTTCTGAGTACTCTGGCTTGTTTTGTTGTCTTAGTGCGAGGACTGCCTGAAAAGCGGTAATAAACATAGTTTGTAATTGCACACTTGTAATGGCAAACCTTGTCTTTATTTTGTGGAGTGCCACTGTGAATTTCAGAGAACTTCTAGATTTGTCAAAAATCTCAGAATTTCCCCTCAAATTTCTATAGCCTATAACCATACCATGTTGTTCTGGTAGAGGCTGTGTTTGTTAATTTTTGCTGAAAAAAAATTAATTTATGAAAATTTGTGAAGTGTTTGTAACGATGGTTATTTCAGCCAGTAACCGTGCAGTAATATGCTCTATGATATGGTTGTTGTGTGAATGATGCAAGTATGGTAAGGTGTTTTATCATCCGCTTTATTCTCATTCCCGTGTCATAGTGAGCATTTAAAACAAAAATGTCTCATGTGTTCGACAGTAACTAGTAGCACAGTTTGAGCTTTCACACTTCAGTGGAACATGTAAGAAATACAGCATCCAGTTGACATGCTTGAGTAAATAAAAACAAGCATCCACGAATCAAGCAGCTGAAGATAACCCTACCCACACGCACACTTATTTGTGTACACATGCATACACACGCGCACACACACACACACACACACACACACACACACACACACACACACACACACACACACGCACTCACTCACTTAGACCAGCATGGCAGATCCCTTTTTGAGAGTGCACAAATCAACCACCACAGGAAAAGGAAAAAGACTGCCATGGTGCTTCCCACAAGTAATGCAATTATTAACTTTTACTGACATCGGTAAGGAGCAAGAAAAAGTTTCCCCAATGGGGTACTTAGCTTTAGTTGAAGACTTCGGTTCTGAAACTTGAAAACGAAAATTTCAGAAGTCTGCCAACCAGCACTTGCGAACTGCTTCTGCTTCGGGCAACGCACGGCAAGAAAGACTGATGTAATGGTGTCGGCTGCATGTTTTATACCCCTGATGACCTGATGTCATGGAAGAAGGGACAGCAACTGACACAGGACCCAAGACTTTGTCAGGCTGACTGAGGGCAACCTGCCAGCAGAGTACCCAAATGTAATGACTGCAACAGTGAATACACTTGAACATCTACACTTATGGTAAGTGTACACAACTGTACTTTATGCAGTGCATACAGAATATCTAGACCTGGCCAAGGCCTTTGACACTATTCCTCATGCATGCATTATTGATAGACATGTAATTCTGTATATAAGTCCTTGTGTTGTACAAGGGATGTCTAACTGGTTGTCTGTCAGAACCCATGAAGTTGAGTAACAAGTGCCACCAGTAGTGTATCACAGGGCTCAGTTTTGAGCCCTCTCTTACTTGGCATAGTTCAGACCTTCAGACCAGTAATTCTGGCTTATGGTTAGCAAAGTATGCAGATGACTGTAAATTGAGTGTTTTTATACGATCAGCTGACTCATAATTGCTCCAACACAGTTTAGACCATGTCAGCATAGGTTCATAGGTTGGTACTAGGCTATCAGCCCTAGGGCCTATGCAAGCCTAACCATAACAATTCCCTGGATATTTCTTCCCACAATATTTACTTCTCTGGACCTCTGTCTAGCAGGGCGACTGACATGATCCCCGGGTGAATTTCCTATCTCCCATCCAATCATCAAGGTTCCTTTTGAAGAGCGCTTAATCCTAGGCTATGGACTATTGTTTGTACTTTGGATCATTTTGTGCAATAAACTGTTTTGGTGTATTCCTGGCTGCATTTGATTGAACTACAGAAGACATCCTTTATTGTTGACTGGGAGCGCAATCTATTTGGTGTTTTGTGACAAAGTGTTTTGGTTACAAGTTCCTTTTGAAGAGGGCCAATGAGGCTCTCTGCTTGACATGTATGGGCAGTCTATTCCAGGGTATGGGGAGTCTCTAGGTCAGGAACCTATCCGTCCAGCATGTTTTATTCATTGTGATGACAAGTGTACATCCCTGGAGCGTGTGGCTCTTGAGGGATTGGGATTTCTTTAAGTGGAGCATGTCCAACAGCTCAGGGTTAGACGGTCAGCATATGTCATCTGCTTTAGGCATGTGATTCTTTTAGTGAGGTATTTCTGTGGCCTTTCCAGCTGTTGCAGATGTCTTGTGAGGTACATACCAAACAGGGCATTATGCTCTATAATGAGTCTAATGAGGGATGAGTACAGTGGGACAGTGACCTTTTTTCTGGATGAAAAGCCCTTAGTGATGAGGTGTGCCACATAGAAGGATTTTCTGACTGTTGTGGCGATGTGGTTATCGAAAGTGAGACCACTGTCCACCTGTGTCCCTATGTCTCTCATCACACTTTCGATGTTTAGTGCCCTGCCACCTATGTGGTAATTCATGGGTACATGTTTTTTTCCAAAGGGGATAACTATACATTTCTTGGCATTAAGCTTGAGCCCATGGCTCTGGCACCAGGCATCTGTTTCTGTAAGGCCCTTTTGTAGAATATCCACATAATTTGGGGATTCAATAATGGCTCCCAGTTTGCAGTCATCTGCGAACTTTGTTAGCCAGAGTCCTTTAGCGTTGGCCTGTACTTCAGAGAAGTAGATGCCAAACAAGAGTGGTCCCAGGACTGAACCCTGAAGTAGTCCACTTGTCACTTGCCTGGAGATGCATTTGGAGTCGGCTACTTTTACAGTCTGGGTTCTGTCAGTAAGCCAGTTGGCAACCCATCGAGTGACGTAGGGATTTATGCCCAGCTTAGTAAGTTTATCTATGATTCCAGAGTGGGAGATGGTGTTGAAGGCCTTGGCGAGGTCCAGATAGGCTGTGTGGACCGCCTTACCCTCGTCCATAGCTCTGGAGACTGATTCAAAGAAGTCAATCAGATTCAGGAGACAAGATCGGCCCTTCACAAACCCAAACTAGGTGGGGTCCAGTATTTGAAGGTTGCCAATGTCTTTGTTTATAAGTTCCATGATAATGTGTCCATGCCCTAGCAGATCAGGCTTGTCAGACTGATGGGACGGTAGTTCTCGGGATCCAGGGTGGATCCTCCCTTGTGGAGCGGGATAACTATAGCTGTGTGCCACTCAGTGGGCACTAAGCCTGAGGTGAGGCTATGGTTAAACATGACACTTAGGTGAGGTGCCAGTTCATTTTGTAGTTCATGTAGTACACAGCCTGGGATGTCATCTGGTCCCATGGATGCTGTATTCTTAGCTTTGGAGAGTGCAGTTTCTACCTGTGTGGCCATGATTATCGGAATTTGGCAATCTTTTGGTATTGAGATGGGCCCTTTAGGGGGTGAAGTTGGCAGTAAATTGATCTGCCAGGATATTGGCAATATCCTTGGGATCAGTATATTTAATGCCATTCTGTTGTAGCTCAGAGCAGATCTTAGCATTGCCATTTAGATTCTTGACATAACTATAGAATGCCTTGTGGTTGTCTTTGGAATCTTTGGCAATTTTATTTTCGTAACTAGCTTTTGAGGATTTTATGAGGGATCTCGGCTTCTTACTGAGGCTGGTGAGGGAGTTTTTTACATCCTGGGATTTTCCTCTTTTCTGCAACAGTTTCTTCCTTCTGTTGTATAGTTTGTTTATAGCAGGGGACCACCAGATTGGCTTCCTTTTTTTGGAGAAGAGCATCTTGGTTCTATTTAGGATGGCACGATTCATGCACGAGTGGATGTGCTCGTACAGTGCCTTAGTGTAGGATTCTGCAGTTGAGCTTCCAGATCCCATCTGCGTGGGCATTGTGAAGTTTGTCGCTTCTGACTTCAGTACCATGAAGTTGGCTTTGGAGAAGTTTTTTAAGGAGTTTTCCTTACTGGGGGTTGGGGGTGAGATGTGGATGTTAAAGGTGATTTGCTTATGGTTAGACCTGACCAATGAGGGGGTGACCACTGGTGTGGAGCATCTATCTCCCATGTTGGTAATGACCAGGTCTAGGATATTGGAGCCCCTGGTGGGACAATGGATCAGTTGATCCAGGGCTTGGAATTTATGAATTCCACGAACCATTGGGAAAAGGAGTTGGTACCCGAGTAGTTTTCCCAATTAATGGCAGGGTAGTTGAAATCACCCAGTATTAGGGTGTTTGGTTGTATCTTAATATTTTCCAGTATGTTTATAAAGGTGTAGTGAGAATCTTGGGGCATGGTGGGGGATCTGTAGCAAGCTACCATTTGGATTGCAGTCTTACCTAGTGTTAGTTGCACCTGGAAAATTTCAGATGCATTGTGTTGGGCAACTAACCTGGAGGTGTGAACATCCTTGGTGAATATGGACACTCCTCCACCTTTAATGTTTCGGTCTCGGTTTTGTGGCAGAAAAGTGTGGTAAGAATTGTAGCCTGGTATTGCAGGGGTGCTGTCTGGAGCCTTGAACCAGGTATCAGTTACTGCACAGATATTGATGTTCTCCATTTTTGGTGGAAGGGCAATGGTTGCAAATTGGGAGTGTAAAAAAAAAGTAGCATAGTTCATTTTGGTAAGCAAAACAGTTTCACTTACCATATAAGAGATGCACCCCTCCAATGAGATACTGATGTAAGGGATCTGGGTACCCTTTTTGATAGTTCCTTATCATTTGACCATCCTGTGTACACAGAAGTTTAGAAAGCCTTTCATATGGCCTGTCTAATTTGCAAAGATATCTCCACTAGATCCAAAGAAGTATTAATTCCTCTTTGCTCATATCTTATCAGACGCATTATTGAATATAATGCAGCTTTTTGCATATATTTATCTAAACATATTAGGCAACTTGAATGACCTCCTAGATTCACAACTAAAAAAAATAAACAGTGGCCTCAAAAATCTTAGTTATCTGAAGATACTGGCAGCCATTTCTCTGTTCTCAGTCTCATACAGACTCCTCCATTGAGATGTTTGTCTAGCCATGTGAAGTTGTTCAATCTCGCCGTTCATTCTTCAGTAATGGGTTCGGAGCCGATCCTCGGCTCCAACACGGCTGATTAGCAAGCTCAAAGTTTTCCAGTAGCTTGAGACCCAACCCCTTATCCCACAATGCACTGCTGGAATTACCTGAGATCTAGTTTGCCACGGCACGGATCTCTTGGTTTCCAGCATTGCTCGTGACTATTGTGAGAATTTTTCAGCTTTCAGCAAGTTTTTCTATTTGAATTTTATATATTCTATTATTATAGTTATATCGTATTTAGTTAGCAGTTTTTTTCTGTTCTTCCCCCTTTTCCCAGTAAAAATCTACTGATTGCCTTCGGCCTCTTGGCCTTGGGCCTTTTCTTACAGCTTGTTAGATTAGAGTTACCCTATTTGGGCTTTTTGATATTGGATTGCTTGTTACTACTTGTCTTTTGGGCTGTTTGTACTGTTTGTAGTTAATTAGATTAATCCTAAGTTTAACTATCTTATATAGTTAAATAGTGTGTTTTTTCTTTTTTCATCTTGTGAATTCTGTTTCAGGTAGTTAGTGCTATGCCTGAAGAAAAGGAAAAGCATCCAAAGTCTGGGTTAAAAAATGCCCAGACTGCGGACAAAAGATGTCCGTTATGGATGCCCATGTGTGGTGTGTGTACTGTTTGGGTGAGGTGCACCTGCAGGAGTCATGTAGTATCTGCCACTCCTTTTCTACTCCAGTGCTTGCAAAAAGGAAGAGGAAATTAATTGACAGGGGTATTATTAAACACCCTTTCTCAGAGACATTGTCTGACCAGGATGGGGCCAGCAAATCATCCAAATCTTCCTCAGAATCCAGGACAAAGAAAGGGAAAAAGCTGGAAAGTGTTTTGACTTCGGCTCCTCTGACTTTAGAGCTAGCAGTCTGTTCTTTTTGGACCCGGGACACTGCTTTTGAACCGGTTGCCGAAATACCATCCTCTCTACAGCTCCAGTCATCTCCATCTATTCACTCCTCCAGGTCTTCTGTCAGCCTGTGTCCGATCTGGATGTCGACTGGCTGGTTCAGAAACTCTTAAAGGCACCAGGCCTAGCTAAATTGCTGTCGGCTCAGACCCAGCCATCGGAACCGAAGACCATTACTCCTGAATTGCCTGCTCCTCCTTCGAGCCATACCGGACCTTCGGAGCCAGAGGAGGCCGACCTGATGATTGTGGATCCCTTGGAGCCGACACCTGCTCCAGTGTCGTTGGCTCCATCTGCTCGGATGTCCTCAGTGCCGACCGGGAACTCTAGGAGCCGACACTCTCTGGTTGGGTCCGGGGAGGGTAGTTGCACCGACCTGTCGGTGCCGACTCTTCCTCTCGGGGCTTTGGCTCCGGTGAGCTCGGCTCCTGCGTCAGGCTCTGAGCCCATGGCTTCGGTGCGGGAGGGGATCGTGGCTCCTGATCCGTCGACTCCTTCTCATCGGAGACGTGGTGCATTTGAAGCCATGAGGCGAGTGTTGTCCCCTAAGACTTCCTCATCTCAAGGTCTGGCCTCTTCCTCCCGTAAAGTGCCTGTGCCTGTTTCTGTTTCCTCTGGTCATCCCAAGCGTAGAGACCCAAAGCCTTAGGTAGCCCCACATGGCGCTCCCTGCTCTTCTGAGACCTCTCCAGAAGTTCCCCCAGAAGAAGTCCCCAGGAAGAGATTATGCAAGAGGAGGCATTTGGACTTCCCACAGGAGTCTCTAACATTAGACACTGACTTGGATGAATCAGAAGGGTCCCCTAGATCCCCCTCTGAAGACATCTCCTTTGCAGAGATTTTTGAAATTCTTAGGCAGAGGGGTGATTGGCAGGCCAAGAGCCCTACTGAGGATGAGTCGGTTCTCCTGAAGGTGTTCCGGTCTCAACCTTCCGCCTCTTGGGTGTCTCTGCCCTACGAAGAGCTTATGGATCTGGTCTCTCGTAGGGTGTGGGAGTCACCAGAATCTGTGGAACCTGTCCCTAGGAGGCCTAATAAGTTTATTTCTGCCCCCTGTAGATAAATCCTTTTTGACCAAGGGAGTCCCTGTTGATGCCATGGTGGTGGCGGCAGCCACCAAAAAGTAAATGTCTGAGACTTTCTCGTCTATCCATTCTCCTAACAGAGAATCTAGGATCATGGATAGATATGGGAAACGCATGTTTAGTTCGGCGACTTTCTCACTCAGATCACTGAACTACTTGACCCATTTTACCAGACTGCAGAGAGATCTCCTTAAGGAGTTGGGAGATACTCTTCAGGGTGTTGTAGCTACAAGTGTGTCCGACAAAGTTGCTACCCAGCTTGCTACCCTTAATTCGATAGTTAACTCGTCCATGCGTCTTGTATCTTACGCAGCTGATGGTTCGAATAGAGCTGCAGGTACAGGAATTGCTCTTCGTAGGCATGCCTGGATGTGACTCTGTTCCTTCGCGGAATCCTTCAAGTCTTCCTTTACGAATTCCCTGTTTGATGGCTCATCCTTCTTTGGGCCAAAGATGAAGGAGACTTTGACCAGGTGTGAACAAGAAGGAAAGACTCTGTCTGCTGTCGGAGTCCGTTTTTCCACCCCCCACTTGACCCTTTCCTAAAAGTCAGAGGGGAGGAAAGATGTGGTTCCGGAAAGCCCAAGGAGCCTTTCAAGACACACGTGGAGAGCCCCCCTCCAGAGGCAGAGGAGGGGGTTACAATGGAAGACGCCGCCCTCATGGCAGAGGGGGGTCCACAACACCAGGGTGACAGAGATCACTTCTCTGGTCAGTCCTACCAGCGCTCTTGAAGGGAGGCCCAGCTGTCCTACTCTGGAGACAGTTGGGGGTCGCTTGTCATTGTACCCAGAAGCCTGGCTAGATATAACAAATGACAGTTTGGTATAAAGTATAATTTCCAGAGGGTATTTCATACCATTCTCCACCCAGCCCCTTCCTATCAAAAAAATCCCGGACATTCCACCAAGTCACAGGGAACAAGCAACAACAGAGGTACGCCGATTGCTAAAAAAAAAAAAAAAAAAAAGAGTCATCCAACCAGTCCCAGCAGACCAAACAGGATTCGGAACTTACTCAAGATTCTTTTTGGTTCCAGAGAAAACAGGGGACTGGAGACCCATTTTGGATCTCAGCAGACTCAACCAATTTGTGAGGAAAGAGAAGTTCCGAATGGTCACGCTACAGTCCATACTTCCCTTTTTAGGGAAAGACAATTGGATGAGCTTGATCGATCTCAAGGATGCATACTACCATATAAAGATGGCCAGACCATCCAGCAATCACCTGCGTTTCCGGCTGGGAGCCAATTGTTATCAATTCCGAGCTCTGCCCTTTGGTCTCACTACAGCCTCCAGAGTGTTCACCAAGTGCATGGCAGTAGTCATGGCTCACCTGAGGCGTCTAGGATTCCAGCTGTTTCCGTACTTGGACGATTGGCTCCTTACCTCCACCACCAGGCATCAACTTCTTCAAGAGAGAGAGGCTACTCTGACACTCTGCAATCGGCTAGGCAGTACAGTCAACTTCGAAAAGTCTGCCTTGTTGCCATCACAGCATATCGTTTTTATAGGGACAGAATTAGACACGTCAACCACCACTCTTTGTCTTCCATCAGAAAGGGTTTGTATTCTTCACCAACACATCTTGTCCTTGGTATCAAAGAACAGAGCACCAGCTCCAGAGGTATTGAAAGTACTAGGATTGATGGCAGCAGCAATCTTGGCAATCCCATTAGCAAGGATGCATATGAGGATCCTTCAATGGCTTCTGTTCATGCAATGGTCTTACCAAGAACTTTCAATGAATCACACGATCCTGATAACGAATTTCTGCAAGAAGGATCTTCAGTGGTGGTTGACGTCTTTTCATGTCACAATAGGACGTCCCTTCATGCTACCCCTTCCAGTTGCCACTGTGATCACGGACACTTCCCTGATAGGGTGGGGGGGCTTTTTCCAGGGAAAGACTGCCCAAGGCACATGGACAGATCAAGAATCCCTTCTGCATATCAATGTCCTGGAGATGAGAGCAGTACTTCTAGCGTTGCAATACTTTCAGGACTCTCTTCCTCTAGGGACAATTGCAATACAGAGAGACAACATGTCAGTGGTCTGGTACCTGAACAAGCAAGGCGGGACCAAGTCTTATCCCTTTTGCCGAGAAGCCCTCAGAGTATGGCAGTGGGCAGTGTCATCCCAGCGCTTTCTGTTAGCAATGCACATCCCGGGCAAATCCAGCATCATAGCGGACAAACTGAGCAGGGCAATTTTATTGCCCCATGAATGGTCCCTCAAACAAGAGATTGTGGACAGGATTTTCCGCAAATGGGGCCAACCTTCCTGCGACCTGTTTGCCAGTCATATCAACAACAAATGCAGAAGTTATTTTGCCCTGATTCCCCCGCCAGGTCAGTCCCCAAGGGATGCTCTTGTTCACGATTGGCCCTCGGGTCTCCTCTCTGCATTTCCCCCAATTCCTCTGATACCCAGATTTTTATAGAAAGCAAAGTCGCTGGGACAGACAGTCATCCTTATAGCCCCTCATTGGCCTCGGCAGATTTGATTTCCGTTTCATTACCATCACATTCTGGAAGACCCATGGATCCTGGACCCAGTTCCAGACTTATTGACACATCCGTCAGGGGATCTTCATCCATCATTGCAGACACTGAAGCTAACTGCTTGGCTGCTCCAGTTCCCCACATAGCCAGGCTTTATAATCTTTCCCATGACACTAGTCAAATTTTGTTGGCTTCCCATAAGCCTTCCACTAGAAAATTGTATTGTAAGTGGAAGAGATTTTCCATTTGGGCTTCCTCTCATAATATTGACCCTTACCAAGCGCCATTATCTTCTATTTTACAATTCTTGACAGAAATGTTCAACAAAGGAGCAGCGGCTGCTACTGTGTGGTTACAACTAGCTGCTATATTTAATTTCCATCTAGGGATCGATGGATTGAATATTATGGCTCACCAATTGTCTAAAGCTTTTCTAAAAGGTTCCTTTCACATGAGGCCTCCAGTGAAGACTCCTTATTCTCCCTGGAATTTGAATTTTATGTCATCTCGCATCATTCTTCTTCCTGTTGAGTCTGCATCATCTTGTGAGCTAAAATTTCTGTCATGGAAAACTATCTTCCTAGTAGCCATCACTTCAGCCCGCAGAGTGTCAGAGCTCCAAGCCCTGTCCATCAAGCCCCCTTATAAGGTCTTTCATGCTGACAGAGTATCTCTCTGGACAAATCCATCCTTTTTGCCTAAAGTATGTCCCGAGATTAACATCAATCAAGTCACTGAGTTGCCCGTTTTCTTCCCTAATCACACTAACAAATTGGAATATATGTTGCACAAAGTCGATGTTCACAGACAACTTAGATTTTATTTAGACAAAACAAAAGACTTTAGGAAATCAGATCAGCTTTTTGTGTATTTTTCTGAGGCCAGGAAAGGTAAACCAGTCGCCAAAACAACTCTTAAGTGGCTGTCTGATTGTATCACTTACACCTATTCTTGTCATAACATGCCCTTGTCTAGTAAGGTGAAGGCTTATTCAGCCAGAGCAGTTTCTACTTCTTCAGCCTATCAAGCCAAATTAGCCTTAGACAACATCTGTGCGGCAGCCACATGGTCTAAACCTCACACTTTTATAACTCACTACAAAGTGGATAAGGCCTCCAGGGACAGGGCTTCATTTGGTTCTACGGTTCTGAAGAGTACTTCTGTGAGCAACCCAAGATTAGGGTGCTAAGGACGCTACCCATCAGTTAAGATTGAACAACTTCACATAAAGAAGTTATGTACTCACCATAACTTTCCATGTGAATTGTTCCATCTCACCTTCATTCTCACGTCCCTCCCTCCTTCCCCCTCCTGGCTGGCAGTTGACATGGAGGCTGTCTTCATCCTGGTTTCTCAATGTTTCTTCATTCCTAGGCAGAATAGTTATTGTATTTCTACATGGTATGCAGCAAACAAGATCTGAGGTAATTCCAGCAGTGCAGTGTGGGATAAGAGGTTGGGTCTCGAGCTACTGGAAAACTTTGAGCTTACTAGTCGGCCATGTCGGAGCCGAGGTTCAGCTCCGAACCCATCAGTGGAAAATGAAGGTGAGATGGAACAACTCACGTTGAACGTTATGGTGAGTACATAACTTCTTTTTTCTTTATATGAAATGCCCAGCCCTGTTTGATATCCAATCCCTTTGCAAAACTAATGGTACATGAAGTACTCAGTTAAAGGAATCAAACCTTAATCAGCAAATAAATAAGACATGTTGGTGTGATAGATTCATATCTCAGTGTATTTTTCATCTCTGGAGCAAACTACCACTACATGCCAAGCAGAGTAATACCCTTGCCGCCTTCAAGGTAAACCTAGGTAATTGGATAGGCAGCTTCAAATTCAGTCCTGGTCTCTCTTGTCTTGCCCTCCTTGAGGCTAGAGGGAAATTTTAAATAGGAATTTTTGGCTAGGCATGAAATGGTCTGCAGACTGTTTGCCTAGTACTTGCCTATGATGCAAATGTTTGCCTAGTACTTGCCTATGATGCAAATGATCCATAGTGTTATTCCTTCATAGTCCAGGAATTTCTCAACTTCGAATGGACACATTTTAATAAGCGTAAAGGTGCCTGTCTAGCAAAGCAGAATAGTTAAAGTAGTAGAGAACAGCAAGCGACAATTTTAGTCTGCCCAGTGAAGATACAAGTGACTTTTGTGCTTCAGTTTTCCCTCAACATCCATTCTGCCAACCTTTGGAGATAGTTTTTTCACTATAGTAGTATATTTATGCAGATTCTTATATATAGTGGGTATTTGCTGATCACTTCCAGGATTTATGCACTGTAATTTGTCAAGTTTATCCCAGGTCTTATACATATCCTGTCAAAACTTGCAGTTTTTTAAAGCGAAAGGATAGGAGTTTCAAATACATGTTGGGTGTAGACTATCTTTTCAAGAAGTTTGCCTGGATTTAAGAATGAATATTGGACAGCAGTGAGAGGTATCTTTTTGGGTTGATTTGCTTTGGGAGGGGTTTAATTAGAGCTGTTTTCCAAATCCGTGGCATGTTGTTTTGTGTGAAACATAGATTTATATATATATGTGAGTGAGAGGAAGACATAGATGCTTTCTGCAGTGATGTATGAACCCGGGGTTTATGTTGTCACATCCAGGAGCAATGTCAGTGGAAATATTTTCAAGTAGAATAGCGACTTCTTTGGGATGTATGCATTTGACGTGGAAGAGGGGGATGAGTTGTGGTGGGGTGAGCAATGCATGATCTGTAGGAGATGTGGAGTTTATTGATGGGACATTGCTAAATTCTTTAAGGAAATCTTCTGGATAACGTTTTGCTGTACCACATTGAATGGTGTTTGTAGGCAGTATCACAAGGATATTTTCTTCCTAGAGGAGTTTAAACTCTTTCCAAAAGTGTTTGGGGAATGTAAGAGGGTAATTTGTTTCTTTGGAGATTTCTTTTGTGCCATTTGATGGACTTCCTGACTAGGTTACGCAGTACTATAAAGGAGGTGTGTTTAAGAGTTGTGGGGTTCTGTTTCTATTTTTGCCATGTTTCATCCCTTAGAGTTAAAAGATGTTTGAATTCAGTTTTGGTGGGTTTATAATACCTGTGGATAAGTGTGAAGATTTTGGCTTGCAGCTGAAGCAAAACATGTTGGTCAGGCTTACAACTATTGTATTACGGTCATGTAAGAAGAGTGTATGGTTCCACTTGTGAGCTCTGAGAAAGGATCTGAGTGTATCTATATCTGTGCTACTTTGGCTCCTGAAGGCTTTTAATATTAGTTTTAAATTGATCATACTGGGTTGTCTTTTGGTTTTAAGACATTCCTATGTCTGTCTCTATTAAATGACTTTTCAAAATGGTGGCAGTTTGTTTTCTGAAGGTTTTCTGGATGTGGCTTAATGAAATCTTTCTGCAGTTTGTCTTTTTGGGAAGTATTTTGTTTGAAGTTCTTGTCCTCCAAACACACACTTCTTTCATCAGTCTAACTATACCCCTATCATCCTACGAGTCTCCAAGGACTTTACAATTAAAACTTACTTAAAAGGAGTCTTAAATTGGAGGCCATCCAACCATGTTTTGTCTCCATGTAGGTACAGGTTTCTGAGCAAAAAGATAACTTTGCCACTCTGCGAAGCAATTTGTTCTCTGGATTTTGTTCCCTTTGCAGAAGACACCTTAAGTGGCAGTAAACTGTTCTAAAATGATTTCAGAATTAGTGTTTGATATGCAGTAAAAACTACATGTCTAATTGCACGATGAAACATGTCTTGAATTCTTTCATGTCTAAAATAATTTCTGCTGTTTCAATGAATTGGTGTGAGCCAGTCTTCTGCCCCCAGTGAGAAAGTTAAGGCAGAGGCTGTTAATGTAACTCATATGTTTACCAGCAACTAAGATGCCATGTAAGCAGAGCAAAGATTTCAGAAGATCTGTTTGACTCTATCTTTTATGAAGGGCAAACAACTCCTAATTATGACCAAACAAATTTTACCAACGTGGCTTGTTCATTTTACTGCCTTTTGCTCTGACATGTAAATGCCAGTAATGACGAGGCACTATCCAGGGCATATTCTGTTAGAGGTTTTACCACTTTTGTTGCACGTTTAAAGAATGTCTCTTTGCCCAACCTATTAGTGAAGTTTGATGCAGGATGGCCTTTAACAGGGCAGTGCTGTACATTAAACTTCTCAAGGTTATATTACTGGAGCAGGTGTCTTCTCCAAATGTTATAGTACTCAGCATGACAGTAGATGTTAGAGAGAGAGAGAGAGCGAGAGAGACACTAGCAGCATTACAGTCCCCCACCCCCCCATCATGCTTTCGGATTTAGATTTGAGGGTATTGTTTATATCCAGTCTGCTTTGTATTGTGTATCATTACTGTCTGCTTACGTTGCTGCAGTTATTTCACTAATGTTAAGCTAATTGCTAGAAGAACTAAAGCTTTTATTAAGTAATGTTACCTCCCTATGTCAAATCATGCAAAATGGCAGAGGAAGAGGAGGCAGTGCAAGATGGATATTGCTTTCATGCAGGGTCAGCCATTAGATGTTTATAAAAATAGACAGTGAAGATGAGTAGAATCGTACTGTTTTAATACTGAGGTAAATGTCTCTTCCTCAGAGATTTAGTACTAAGGTGAGTACCTTCAGGAGTTGAATTTTACATGGGAAATGTATAGTAAGAACAGTAGTAACTGTGTAATTTAAAGAGCATTGCAGAATTGTAGAAGCTATAGACTATGGGCTGTGTGACTCAAGACAGTGATGACTGCTAGATGTGGGAAGAAAAAAATTTCTTGCTTTCTTTATGAAATGAATAAGGTTTAGAAGTGGCTCACTGGCCTTGGGCTATGACAGCTGTGATGAGTTTGTTTTACAAAACACAATTAAATAAATATTATGGAATATGGCCCTAGGAGAGAGAAAACAGAATAAAAATACATTCAAGCTTATGATAGACTGCTGCTACATATGAGGTTTCAGATGAACGAGATGTTTTGATCTCAGAGCAAAAGGAAATCTTAAAAGAGATTTGGGTTTTATTCTGCATGAACACTGCCCTTTTTACTATAGTAACCACATTGTTGAAAATGTTGAAGTAGCAACACTTAAATGAGAAAAGTATATGATGTTAGTGCATAACTAAACATATCTAGACATAGTTTTTTTTCTGTGTAGAACAGGAATCTAGCTGTACAGGATTTTTTTTTTGTTTTTTTCACAGTTGCACATGCTTTATCTACTTGTCACTCTACATCTATCCATCAAGATATGTCTTCATGACAGTCATGCACAGCCCACACATTGCAGTAGTTTGAAACACTGCTGGCACGGTGAAGTCACGTACTCGATGCTAATAAAAGAAAGAAGGCAACACTGCTTTAACAATTATGGTACACCATCTCAGCAATCTGCTTTTTTCAGTCGTGGCTTTTGTTAGCTTGCTTTTTAATTTTTCATTTAATTTCCTTTCACTTAAAGTGCTGAAAGCATGCAGTCTGATACAGTAGAATAAAACAGTCTTTGGGCAGCTTGTTTCTTGTAGACACAGAATGCACAGATGCAGCATGAGGGCTAAACTGTGTAGTACATTGACCATTGACCATTGATTGGTAACTAGCAAGAACTGAACCCAGTATAGGAAATATTTTTATATTTGAGGGGTTGCTTCTGTTTGTTTATTTCATTCTCATTCAGCACCTTTGAAAAATAAGATAATTAATTTCAAAATTCCAACATCAAAGAGTTGCAAGAAAAAAAGTAGTAGTAGCAGTGCCGTTTTATACCTACACAAATGCTGTAATGGAAATCTCAGACGGCAAAAGGGTGTACTTGGCAGATCCACAAATGTGGAATACAGGACTCTTTTTGTCAAGGTCCAGCTCATAGAGTTACACATTACTTGAACTAGACCCCCTTCCCCAGAAATGTTGTAACCTCAGAAGTTACTTAGTGTATTGTCATACTCAGTGACTTGCCTTTGTGTACCACCCTATGTGGCACATAAAGTGCCAATTAGCTTTTTTACCCGAGAGGCAAAAAATTTCCCTCTTCCATTTATAGAAAGGAACACTCATTAAATTTGTTTTCCCCTGCACTGATGCCACTGACAAAGATGATTTTTAACCTCAGTGGTATCAACTTGGGCAAAACATAAACTGTGTCCTTAGACTGTAGTAGATATATTCTGCACAGCAGCAGAAACGTGCACATTAAACTGTATAGAATGTCCCTACATTGACATCACCAAGGGAAACACTATATTTATTTGGGGCATGACTTTAATAAAAAGTTAGCAAAACTTTTTTATTTAAAAGACAGCCCAAATAAACAAGAAGAGAATACGGCAAGATGCATCATGGCACTTAATTCATTGGATGCCACACTGTACTGTAAAGGTGTGTCTGTATTCTTTTAAAACCAAAAAACAGACTTTGGTGTCTGTATTCTTTAAAATATTAGGCAGTGTGTGTGTTTGGGGGGGGGTGGCTGTAATGAGGTCAAGATTTATCAAAATGTGTGGGAAGTGTCATTTATTAAGATTTCTGGTGTAGGCACATAAGGTATAGTAGTTCGGGAAAAGGCGAAGACAAAAGTAGCATTGATAATTGAAATCGCTACACTGTGTGATTATAGTGTCTTACATACAGAATTAGACAAAGTCATAAAATACCAGGATTTACAAGCAGAAACGAGCAATGTGGAAAAAAGATACTCAGACAGTTACGATGGGTAGTAGGAGCAACAGAACTAATAAAGAATTTACAGCTGTACTTAAATATGCTAACAGTATTATGTAACCCCATATGAACTGCAGAAGGAGGCAATTTCAGGTGAATTGTGAGTGCTTAGATGAGCACTCTTGGCTAATATCAAAGACTGAAACAATACTGATGTCATGAGCTTTAATTATTCCCTAACTTAGTAATGGTGCTCATTCCCATCAAGGTATGTAAAAAAAACTAAGCATATGGAGAAATGAAATAGTGAGAACCACAGCAATAATATTTCTGAACTAATGTATGCAGTGTTAATTGCACTGTACTGGATACAGCAACTGTTGCTTAGAAAAAGCATTTTTGTTCAGTGTAAGTTCAGAATTGCCTACAACTTGGTTTATCATTTTAGTAAAATCTTAATCTGTAGTAGCCACTAAGAAAGTAACTGGACTTCTTGTGTGAGAGTCCATAGCTTATACATTTGAGCAAAGAATATGGGAAGCCATCTCTCAACATTCTTTCAGTTTTCATTGGGGAGCTGTTTCTTAATGCTCTCTCATTTTTTGTAAGCCCTTTATTCTAAATAAAGGTCTCACATTATTTTCATTGTAACAGCTTGAACACATATATTGTAGTACATAGTCACACTTCTGCAATTGTCTGTTTTCTTTTAAGTAATGTGTCTTTTAAGTTGCTGCATGTTATTTCATAACTATTTGAGACCATTATAGCCACTGTAGTATACAAAGACGTTTCAACAATTTAGATCAGTTTGCCTTTCAGTGTGTATATTGATGTGCTTTCATGTTTAATGTTTTATTTCCATTGCTCTTTCCTGATGTGCCTAATTGCTTTCACGTATGTGTTAAGCTGCTATTCTGTTGATCATATAGCTTGCTGTTTAGGACCTAAAGTGCAGTACACTAATTTGTTTTTCCTTTTGTTTTCATACATAGTATGTTAATATTATTTGCAGACCAGAGTCTCAGTTTCTCAATATGTTTTCATTTACAGGGTCAGAATGTGTTATCTTTGGCAGATTAAACGGTTTCTGAATTGCTTAGGGCCCTCTTCCTCAAACCCTTCAGAAAGCACAGCTCAGTCTGCATAAGCCAGTATTCAAGTATGTGCCACTGTACCATAGTAAGGCTGCATAGTGTTTTGCACACTTTTGCTCAGTCAAGTGGGTTCCATTTGCTAGTGTAAGAATCATTATGTAGATAACACTGAGGTTGTAGCTGTGCACAGACTTCCTTTAGACACTCGTTTTTATAATGACACTGCCCTGGTTCATTGTGGAACTGTAGTGTCTGTGTGTTGCTTTTCCTGAATTGTTAATCAGCTTTAATTCAATAATACTCTGTATATTTGACTTTTAAGCAGTATAACAAAGTTTCAAGAAAGTTGTTTTCTGTATGTCACCGTAACAGAGAACTAGTGCTTAGTACAGTTGCTAACCACAGCCTTATACAGTAGTTACTCCTTCTCTACTTTTACACATAACACCAGGCCTAGCCATTGCTTTTGAATACTGTTACTTTGAGCAGTGCACTACATGACACAGTGCATATGCATCACCAGACATGAAAGAGAGAAAACAACTGTCTCTTCTTTTCTCTGACAGGGTTTAGCAGACCACTACCTACACATACTTTTCCTTCTGCTGCTTTTGTCAGGAGACGTATAAGTAAATCCTTGTCTCCTATTTTCCCCAGCCATCTCCACAGAGCAAAACCATAGATCTCGTTTCTGACATGACTTCCACCTCAACAGTGGCCTATTCAGCCCTGGTGCAGTCACTAATAAATTGGACTAAGTGCGTGTTTGACTTGCAAGAAGACCACAATTTTGCTATATGCAGTAGTTGGGTAAAACCGTCATCCCCAAATGTTAATTCTTATTCCTCAGAATCCATCACATTTTGTTGAGTCCAGAAATGAATCAGAGGTTCATAAAAAAAAACACCTACCCTGCACTTGCCATTGATACCACATCTCCTTCTAGTGAATTTGTTCCTGGCTGCATCACTGTAGTATGCAAAAATCAAAGATGTCCAGTAAGCTGAAGTTGTACAAATATATAAATACTTTAATAAAATAACAAATAAAATCAGGTAAGTGCTTTCGCAATGTGTTTGCTTCTTCAGACCATAAAATACACATTCAAACAAACCATTTAAAAACAACCATTTGGCCAATCATAATGAAAATATTAGTCGTGTAATATAATCAGTGATTCAGACCTCTTCTTTTTAAAGCAGGTTTTAAAGAGATAGCACTGTTTAGCCCTGGAGACACATCTGCTCTAAAATCTAGGATCCATTTCAGCTCCAAAAATTCAGTTTCATTACTGACATCACCTTCTCTGATATTGGTATTAAATTGCTGTAGGACCAAAAACTTAAATTTGTGAGTGTCATCAAAATCTAACACATGCTTACATTAGTATATTTTCCATTCCTTATATCACCAACATGCTTCAGTATGCGCTTCCTAAGGGTACGATTTGTCTTTCCTATGTAGAACATTTCACATGCTATACATTGTGCCATATAAACAAGATATATACACTGTTACAGTCTGCATAAAAATGAAAACTGATGTCTTAATAGGTCCTGAGATGATTAATAGAAGTAGTCGACCAAATAAATCTACATGCGTTACAAGACCTACAGACATAAGTGCTTTGACGTTCAGATTGTATCCTAGAGGGCCTAGATTGTTTATAACATAGGCGTTGTTTTAAAGTTTTATTATTCCTAAAGACAAACTGTGGAGTATCACCAATAACTTTGCTTATATTATTGTCTGTCATTAAAATTGACCAATTCTTTTTCATAATGTCACATACAAAGTTAATATTGCTAGAGTAAGTCAGAACCATTCTGTTTCTATCAAACTTATTGGTTAGCTGTGGACTAGTACGTTGTGTCTCAGGTTTCTTAGAAAAATAAGGAACAACTCCTTTCATATTAACTTCTTCTCTATTACTCCAATACTATATCCCCTTTGCAGTAGTTAAATGTGTAAAGTGTCTAAGGCTCTGCTCAAAGATGAGTCATCAGTATGTAAACGCATTAGTCTAAAAACTTGGTTCTTAACCACATTACTAGCAATGTGTCTGGCATGAAACTATTAGTACAACAGTGTCTTAAAGATTAGGGCCGCTAAGTTATAAAGGTTTTCATGTTTATTTTAAACAGCAAGGACTTGTATTTGTGATTAGTGAACTTTGAAGTATCTACTACAAACATAGTCATTATTTTTATTTTCACTATTTTTGAACAACAATCAAAACAAGAAATAAAATAGTGTGTTGACTGGAGGATTACAGTTTGAAAGTTTGACATGTACAAAGTTGCAATTCTTTGAGTGAATTCAGAGCCCTTTGGTTTTAACATTCAAGTTTTGTATTTTTTGAAAAAAAAATGTAGTTTTAGAGAAAGGGAACATTTTTATTATATAACATGTTTGTTAATTGACCAATTGTTTAATTGTTGTTCTCTTAGGGATTTGGGGGGGGGGGTTAATTGGCTGAGTGTTATATAAAAGGATTGTGAATTGTAACATAATTGTTCTGATGAAGTCTGGGATGTACTCAGACGAAAGCGCCTAACCTGTATTGTGTTGTGATAAATTCATCTCCCTTGACCGTTTGGATTAAAAAAGTTTGCACTCTGTTCCTGGTACATTGTGTTTTCTTTTTTAGATCCAGTTTGCACAGATTCAGTGTTGCAGTTCACTTTCTGGTGGTCCAGTTTTGTTAGTTACGATCAGTTGTTGGAAATAATGTTAAAATACTTATTTTTCATGTTTTACCATCTTTCTAGTGGGGCCATTGTGCCTATAATAGTCCGTGTTAACTGTATTATTATTTTGGATTACCATCTTTTATTCCATTTTTAAGGCATTGTACAGTCAACTTCCACAAAAAAAGATTTGCAGGTCAGTTAGAGGCAAGGTAAGGAAAGGTTGCCAGTGAGAATTTGAAGAATATGAGGAAGGGATTTGTGACTGAATCTGAGACCTAGGTGGCCTGCACTGTTTTTCTTTTCTTTATTTTTTTTATTTGTTTTTAAAACAATAGATAAATGAATTATAAAACAAACAAATAACTATTTACATAGGTCCACAACTGATCAATATATCAAAGTTATACATATCAGCAGCGATTAATATTTCTGAAGTAAGTCTTTAAGACAAGATTTATATGAATGTGTAATATTAGAAGATCTTGTCTTTATAATATGCAGTGCACTACTGCAGACAATTTTTGTCATACTAAGCTCAATACTAGAGGGGGTAAGGGTAACTTTACATTTCCAGTTTTTAGTAATTACTTTTCTGGCTATAGCAAGAATGGACCTAAGTATTGGCATTTGGGTTTCTGGAATTAATTTAGGAATTGGAGCATTAAACAATAGTAAAGATTTAGAAATATTACATCTATCTGACCATATGGCTTGAATGAAGTTATTAATTTCTTTCCAGAAAGGGGAGATGACTTCACATTCATATACCATATGCGCCCAATCAACTATTATTTCAGAATCACATCTCCAGTATTTAATTCTGTTTGATTTATATATAATTGTAATTTTGTTAGGAGTGACAAAAGCTCTGTGTAAGAATTTCCAAGTGAAAATTTTCCTATATAACGAAGATGTGGTTTTATCTGTAGATTTTAATATTATTTTCTTGTATTCTTCAAAGAAGTCTTCATTATTAATTTCTGAGGAATCGTTCCAATCGGAATTGTCTTAACATTTTGAAATCTAACTTAATAATTTAATAAATTTGTGACATATGATTTATTTTTCATTGCATTGTTATTGATACTAAGAATTCCAGTAATTTTGGGAACAATTTCTTATCTAGGTTCAATATCTTATTTAGGTCTGTGTTCATAAAGTCTCTAAATATTTGTAAAATTAACCAGTTCTCAGAATCTTGATTGTATTTGGACCATAAATTTTCAACAGTATATATATCAGTACCATTTAAGAATTGATGCGAATAAAGTAAGTTATTTTGTTTCAATACTATCTACTGCCGATCATTAGCGGACCGGAGTTCCGCTGTGGCGACCCCTAACTGGGAAAAGCCGAAAGACACAACAACAACTAGCATTTTGTTGAAGTTGAGTTTCTGAGCAGTCATTTGTATATGCAGTTGGAAATATTGAAGCTATTAAGTCTTTAATACAATGGTTAGAATATGTGAACTTTTGGAAATGATTTTATTTAAATATGGAATTTGAGAAGAGGGTGTAGTTAATTTTTATACAAAAATCTTTTAATAACCAGATAAAACTGTTCGTGACTGATTGTGATATATCATTTGCTAATAATATTTCTTGATGTATTTGTTTCCATTTTGAATCATAAGATGAATTTATCCACTACACTATAACTTTTACAATTGTTGAAGCAGCATATAGTTGAATATCAGAATCCATTATGCCAGTCTTTTCTGTGCCAATCAAAGAAAACTTTTGGTTTATTAGGATGCCAAGAAAATGTAAGTAGGTTATTTATCTTCATCAATTGACAAACAATATTTTAGGGAGAATTACCATCTTAATAAGCATTAATCTTTTGTCCATCGTAAAGAAGAATTTGTTCCAATTTGTGACTAAACTTAAAAATGTGATGTTGTCAATCTCGTCTTTATTCTCACTGATGGGTCGGATCTGATCCCTCTCGGCCATAAGCTTGAGGTCCTCAGCTAAGCTCGTGGGCATTTTTCCCTACCCATAATGCAACTGTCCTATAACCTCAGATCTCATTTGCTTTGCAGCAAAGAGGTTCCTGTTAGCTAAGCTCTGGGCTAAGTATTGCTAATTCTTTAATTATAATTATTATCTGAGACCTTTCTTTCTCAGTTTGCCTTCTTGTTGCTAGTGTGAGTCTTCCCTGCCCAGTTTTAAACCCGTTAAAGTTACAGGTTCATCTCTGTCATCCATTTTAGAGGACAAATTTCTTTATCCTTCCTTCCCTTCTCTAATTGTCCATTTTAGTTAGAGGATGATTTTCTCTCCCTTTCCTTCCCTCCTCCAATCGTCCGTTTAAGTTAGAGGACGATTTTTTTGTGTGTTTTAAAAAAAAAATTCTCTCTTAGTATCTCCCCCTTTTCTTCTATTTCTGCTTGTGTGTTCGAGTGTGTGTGTTTAAGGTACTATGTCTCAAAAACAGGAAGGGAAACCATTAGGTTTCAAAAAGTGTGAAAAATGCAGGAAGATGATGCCCCTTAGTGATTCTCACATTCTCTCTGTTTATTGCTTGTGGTCTCTTCATCTCCAAGAAAATTGCTCCATATGTCACGGGTTTAATCAGAGAGCACTTATGGAGTGCAAGAATAAGTTGATTTTAAAGGGTTTATTAAAAAAACTCTTTTCACAGGCTATTTCTTTAGAGTCATCAAAATTTCTGGCCAAGACTTCAAAAAGGGCATCTTTGGCTCCAAAAGATTCATCAGAGCCAAGACCAAAAACTCCTTGACTCTCCTTTCCACCAGTATCTGTGGAGCAGAATGTCATTCCTGGATCCAACACTACATCAAAGCGACAGAACCTTTGGCTCTGACGTCTTCTGTGCCGACAGGAACTCTGCATTGGAGCCAATCACCTTCACTTGAACCAGAGACTTCCCAGCTCTCACCACCACTACTGGCTAAATCTAGATTCCCATCTCTTTCCACTCAGACTACCAGGAGCTTATCTGATAAAGACATGGATGGGGTTGTGCAGAGGTTACTGAAGACTCTGGCCCTGGCCAAACTTCTGTTGGATCCGAGCCCAAAGGAATCAGATCAACCCCAGTCCACTCCCCTAGTAGCTGTTCCTCCTCTGATCCATCCTTCGGTTGCGGAGCAGGAAGACTCTGATCTTCAGATTGTGTCTTTGTCGGCTCCAGGACCATCGGTTTCTTCAGAGCAGACATTCGGCCTGAGTGCTTCCCTGCATTCAGAGCAGGGCACTTATATGAGCCAACACTCTCCGGTCGAATCCTCAGAGCCAGCTTGGATCTCTCCGGATCCGACTCTGCCTATCGGGGTTTCGGCACGGTTGAGTTCTGCTCCTACCTCGGATTTGGGGCTTCTGCCACCAGTTCCATGGATGCCTTCAGACAACCTTTTTGTCAGATCTGGGGGAGTTCTTGGGGTGGGGCAGTCTGCCTTCAAAGTTATCAGGAGGGTTTTGACTCCTATCAAGTCTACAGCACATCTTTCATCAGCTCTTCCTTCCTCTAGGGGCCAGTTGTCTTCATCCTCTCAGGTGACACTTCCACAGGATCACAGAGACCCCAGGCCTCAGGTTGTTCACCAGGAGACTCCTCCCTCTTCTGAAACCATTCCAGAACATCCCACTGAAGAGGGTTCTCCTAAGTGAACATGCAAGAGGAAGCACCTTGACTCCCCAGAGGAGTCTATTGCATCAGACACTGAACTCGATGAGACAGAAGGGTCCTCAAGGTCACCTCCTGAAGATGTCTCCTTTGGAGACATCCTGGAATTGTTAAAACAGAGAAGTGACTGGCAGTCCAACCCCCCCCCCCCTCAGCTGAGGAGTCAGTTTACCTGAAGGCCTTTGGGTCTCACCCTTCCTCCTCTTGGGTGACTCCTCCTTCAAACAAGCTTATGAACTTAATCTCTAGGAAGGCCTGGGAGACCCCAGATTCTACAGAGCCTACTCCTAGAAGGTCAAACAAGTTCATTACAGCCCCTAAGGATAAAGGGTTTCTGAATAAAAGAGTTGCAGTTGATGCCATGGTTGTGGCGGTGGCCACTAAAAAGGAGCTATCTGAGACTAGCTCTTCTACCCTTCCCCCTAATAAAGACTCTAGGATTATGGATAGATGTGGGAATAGAGTGTTTTTGTCAGCGACCTTTGCCCTTCGGTCTCTGAACTACGTTACCCACTTCACTAGGCTACAGAGGGACCTGTTAAAGGGGCTCTCAGATTCCCTCCAAGGAGCTGTAGCTGATGCAGTAGCAGTTAAAGTTAATGCTCAGCTCGCTACCCTCAGTTCTGTAGTAAACTCTTCCATGAGGCTCATATCGTATCAGATGGAATGAGTACAGCTGCAGATTCCGGTATTGCTCTTCGGAGACGGAGCTAGATGCACCTTTGCGACTTTGTGAAGCCCTTCAATTCTACCTTTGTTAATTCCCCTTTTGATGGCTCCTCTTTTTGGGCCGAAAGTGAAGGAAATGCTCACCAGGTGTGATCAAGAAGGCAAGACCGTGTCTGCCATTGGAGTATGTTTTTCTGCGCCCACCAGACCTTTTCCAAAAGGTCAGAGGGGTAGTGGAAAAATGTGGTTCAGAAAATCCCACAGGTGTTTCCATGACACACAGGGTGAAAGGTCCCCCAGGGACAGAGGAGTGAACAGTAATGGTAGACGCCGCTCTTGTGGCAGAGGAGGCCTGCATAATCAGGGCTCCAGAGAATCTTTCTTTGTAGGGCCCTAACAGTGCTCCTGAAGGAGTGCCCGATTTCTCACCTTTGGAGGCAGTTGGGGGTCATTTGTATTGGTATACATTCATTTGATCGGCCGGTGGATGGCCGACCAGAAAATGTTCAAAAGCAGTGCAGCAAAATCTCCTAATTGCAAAAGCAATTTATGCGAAACGCAAAATATCTCCCCTTTTTGACCCATGGTAGTGCTTGTTTAGGTAGTAGCGCGGCCAGAAATGTTGCATTCAGTGTTTTGTACGACATTCCGACCGTTCGCCACTGAGAAATTCGACATTACAACTCTGCATTATACCTGTTTGAGGTAAGTTAGGTCACTGAAATTAATGTATTCTTTTGTATCTGCACTAAGAAACCTGGCAAAGCATCACATATTCCTTTGTATCTGCACTAAGAAACCTGGCAAAGCATCACAAACGACAGATGGGTGCAGAGTATAATATCCAGGGCATATGTCATTCCTGTTGTTTGTCCTGCTCTTAGAAGCACATCAGTCCCAGACGTCCCCCCCCCCCAGTCAGAAGGAACAGGCAACCTTAGAAATTCAAAAGTTGCTAAACAAGAGAGTCATCCAACAAGTCCCCACAGACCAGAAAGGATCCAGAACTTACTGAAGATTCTTTTAGTTCCAGAGTAAACAGGGGACTGGAGACCCATTTTGGATCTCCGCATTCTAAACGGGTCTGTGAGAAAGAGCAAGTTCTGGATGGTAACACTGCAGTGGATACTTCCACTCTTGGAAAAAAGACATTTGGATGTGCTCCATAGACCTTCAGGATGTGTACTACCACACTCTAATGAACAGGCAATCCAGAAGGTTTTTACCCTTCTGGCTAGGAGCCAGTCACTTCCAGTTTCGAGTTCTGCCCTTTAGTCTCACTACAGTCCCCAGAGTGTTCACCAAATGCTTGGCAGTAGTAGCAGCTCACCTGAGATGCAAAGGATTCCGTGTGTTTCCATATCTGGATGACTGGCTTATCTCCGCCCCGGCCAAGCATCTTCTTCAGAAAGCCTGGGACTATGCCCTTCAACTTTGTTCACCCCTTGGAGTCACCATAAGTTTCGAAAAATCTGCTCTAGAGACATGACAATCCTTGTTTTTTTATAGGAGCACAGATATACACAATAATCATTTCAGCAAAGCTTCCCCAAGAAAGAGTGCACAATCTTTGCCATTATGTAAGGATTGTGTCAAACTAGTCCTTTATGTTCTAGGCAAAGTAGCTGCTTCATTTGTGCTAATACCACTAGCTCAACAACATATGAAAATCCTCCAGTGGCTACTTTAACACAGTGGTCTTTTCAGGATCATCCAATATCACACAAGGTTATACTAATCAACTCTTGCAAAAGAGACCTTCAGTGGTGGTTCAACTCTCCCGTAGTCTCTCAAGGCCGTTCCTTTCTCCCCCCTCAGCCCCAAGCTACAGTGACCATAGACGCATCCCAGATAGGGTGGGGGGCATTATCTGTGGGAACACAGTCCAAGGCACTTGGCAAGAACACAAGGCCCATTTGCACATAAATGTTCTAGAGATGAGAGCAGTATTCCTAGCGTCGCAAGCATTTCAGAACTCTCTCCCTCTAGGTACAATAGTAATTCAGTCAGACAACATGTCTGTGGTTTGGTATATAAACAGACAAGGGGGAACCAGATCTTACCCCTTATGTTGAGAAGCCCTGAGGGTCTGGCAGTGGGCAGAGGCCTCCAACCGCTTTTTCATAGCAATGCACATTTTGGGGAAATCCAACATGATTGCAGTCAAACTCAGCAGAGTCATTCTTTGGCCACTCGAATAGTCCCTCAGTCAGAAAGTGGCGGAAGAGATCTTCCGCAAATGGGGCCAGCCTTGCTGTGATCTCTTTGCGTCACCCATCAATGCCAAATGCAGCAACTACTTTGCCCTGATCCCCCCAATGGGGGAGTCACCAAGGGATGCACTTGCTCACGATCAGCCCCCGGGACTTCTTTATGCTTTCCCACCAATACCTCTGATTCTCAAATTCCTACAGAAAGCATGCTTGCTGGAGACCACAGTAATCCTAATTGCCCCCTGTTGGCCTCGACAGATATCATTCCCTTTTATCCAGCTTCATGTTCAGAAGAGACCATGGATCCTGGACCCAGCTCTGGATCTACTGACACATCCATCAGGAGAACTTCATCCCAGTTAAATGGATGGGAATGTAGTACCAAAATGAACTAGTAGCCAAAAAAAGGCACCACAAAGACCACCAGGTTGTGAGATCTGAAAACCCAGTTTATTCCAAGATGAAGGTTAAGACCAAACAGAATGATGAACAATGGACATATACATAAACGCATTAAAATCCCCACATTTTCATCCCTGTGGACTTCTTCAGATGTTTACTGACAATAAATGTAGACGTTACAGTACATTGACAGCTGCAGTCATTACTCTTGGGAAATCATGGCCACAGGTAACCCAACTCCTTGGCACAGCTTCCACAGCTGAATTTCCCTCCAAGGAATTGTCAGACTTCATCCTACTGCCAAATTAGGACATCCATGGGAATAGTGCTTCTGTTTTGCTCTTGGGTATGGAGTACTTCATCATCTCTGAATGTGAGCTGAACTGTATGGAAAGAATTGTAACACTGTATTTCTGGAATGCAAATATGGCTACAGTCATATGGAATTGAATGTTTTCCCATTGTAGATTTTTCATCCCAGCCTACACAATCTCAGATTGACAGCTTGGCTGCTCCAATTTCCATGATAGCCAGGTTTCCTCTGCTTTCTTCTCCAATAAAACACGTTTTGCTCTCTTCCCACAAGAACTCTACTCAGAAACTGTACAAGAGTAAATGGAAAAGATTTGTGGCCTGGTTTAATCTTAATCACATAGATCCATTCACAGCACCTTTACTTTCTAATCTGGAATTTTTAGCCAAATTATTTAATGAAGGAGCTGCTGCAGCCACTATTACGGTTCAGTTAGCGATTTTTAATTTTCACATAGGAGATAATGGTACCGCTATAATTTCTAACAGATTTTATAAGGCATTCCTCAGAGGTACTTCCTTGATTCGGCCTCCATAGAGAAATCCTATTCTACCTTGGGACTTGAATTTTGTATTGTCAAAGCGTGTTTACCCACCTTTCAAACCTTATGCTACATGTGATTTGAAATACTTATCATGGAAAACGCTTCTTTTAGTAGGTATAACTTCAGCAAGAAGAGTGTCTGAGTTACAGCCCCTATCCTCTAAGTATCTGTACAGAATTTTTCATAAAGATAGTCTCTCTGAGAATGAGCCCTTCCTTTTAACCTAAGGTGGTTTCGGAAACTAACCTCAACCAGTCTGTTGAATTACCAGTGTTCTTTCCAAATTTTCAAAACAAAGGAGAGTACACTCTCCTCTTTTTAGATATTCATAGACAATTATGTTTCTGTTTGCACAGGGCATCACAATTCAGAAAGTCAGATCAGCTCTTTATCTCATATTCAGACATTAGAAAAGGCCAACCAGTTTCTAAGGTAACGCTATCCAGTTGTCTATCACAATGTATATCTTTCATATACAATTCTAGTGAAAAGACTTCCACCTGTGTCCCTCATTGACAGGGGTTACAGGTGCTGACTTAGGTTTCTTTTTGGGGATAACTTTGTGGCTAGGCTTGGAAGGGCTCCAGGGCCATTAGCCTAGTAACCTCCTACGATCCTGTGACTATCTCTAATCCTATTAGAGCTCATTCTTCCAGGTCGGTTGTTACTTCAGCGGCTTTCCTAGCTAGATTGCCCTTAGTGTCTGCACTATAGCAACATGGGCTAAGCCGCATACCTTTATTACTCACTACAAGTTGGATTTGGCCTATAGGAGTAGATCATCCTTTGGTTCTATGGTTCTGAGGAGTATTTTTCCATGAGCCACCCAAGAATTGAGTAGCTAGGGACGCGGTCCCATCAGTGAGAATAAAGATGGGATTGATTACCTCACATAAAGAAGTTATGTACTTACCATAATGTTCCACGTGTGTTTCCCATCTCATCCTTTATTCTCGCAACCCATCCACCATTTCCCCTCCTGGCAGACTGAGTAGCTGAAACTGGATCTTTATAGGACTCTACACAGCCTCTGGGGGTATGTCTTGTGTAATGTGTTTGTTACGTATTCTTTGTAATGTATACTTCTAGTCACTGCAAGAGGGCAAACAAGATTTGAGTTTATAGAACAGTTGCATTATGGGTAAGGAAAATGCCTACAAGCTTGGCTGAGGACTTTGAGCTTATGTAAAGGCCGAGACTGATCCGACCCATCAGTGAGAATAAAGGATGAGATGAACAACACACATGGAGTGTTATGGTAAGTACATAACGTCTTTTTTTTTTTTTTTTTTTTATATATATATATCAACAACCTGTTGAAAATTAGCTTTATTTCTGTGCTATTAGACATAATGGTTATACCAAGATATTTCATTTGATTGCTATTCTAAATTTCCAAACGAACTTAGAATATTTTTTGTATGATTTTTTTTATTTTTGTATTAATAATATACTTGTTTTATTATGGTTAAACCTTAACTTTGAGATTTCTTCAAACTGACTCATAGAACTAATTATTTGTTTTACTGCGTTTTCTATATTTCCTATAGTTAGCAAAATATCATCAGCAAAGTGATGAATCTTTAGTTTAAAATCTTCTTTTATTTTGATACCATTAATGTTCATGTTGGATCAAATGCTATTAGCAATGGGATCTATAGCTAATGCAAAAAGTAAAGGTGATAATGGACAGCCTTGTTTTGTGCCTTTTTGTAATTTAAAAGAATTAGAAAGAAAGAAAATAATCTGTTTTAACATAAGCACAAGAGCTATTGTATAACTTAAAAATTAATGCAATTAGTTCAGGTGAGAGATTGTACACGTAAGTGTTTTAAACCGGTACAGCCAATTAACTGAGTCAAAAGCGTTATCTAAATAGAGACTAATGATAGAAAGTTTTTTATTTGCATAGTCTATTAATGTACTTTCCCGGTTAACAACTGTTAAATAAATAAAAATAATTATTCTGTACTTCTCTATTTTAAATAAACACAGTTTGATCATTGTGAATTAGTGTGATGCCCCACCACTGGATCAGTAATCAAGGACCCTGAGTCCTCACAACTAGCACCAGTGGGGGGTCTACATTGGGAGGGTAACAAGTACACACACACAATTTCCAGATGCAGCTATCTGCATCTAGTGCAATTTCCCTTAAGTGCACACAGAGACCACAGTCAGTTCGGGGCTGGATTCTCCCTCTTTCTCCAGATCCCCAGTAAGACTCCCCACTGGCACAGCTATAGAGTTGAGTCCTTAGCCAGGGTTCCAAGCGAAGTCCTCCAAGACTGTCTCTGTCCAACCAGTGCATTGTGTCCCTGCCCAAGTAACTGACGCACACACTCTTAGAGATTTGTTTTACACACATACACCTGGGAAAGGCTAGCACAGGTTTATTGCCTATGCCCCCTTCTGCCCAGACTATAAGGTAGTTATTAGTGCCACCAGAAATCCTTATCAGCTGCTTTAAGGCCCTTAACAAAGGATGGTCAATCTTACTGTGTAATGTTACTATTAATACAAATGCTTGTTTGACAAAGAGCAAGGATATTTGGAGGGGCCTATACAGTGTCACCAAATCAATAAGCAAGTACTATCAGAACTTGAATATTTCTAGACAGACCAGCCACAATGAAAGGTTTAAATATATGTAATAGTAAATGTTGAAAGAACAAGAAAATAATCCATATATATTTACAGTGACAGCAGAGTTTAGGAAATAATTCAAACAACATTGCAGGACAGTCTCAAATAAATAAATAAAAGATCTAAGTTAAGCGTTGCTATATTCCTGACTATATCTAAGAGAATTACTATACCCTAGTACACTTACTTAATTAGAGCAGCAAGGAAGATGTGTGGTGAATTGATCTTGTCCAGTCCAAAACAGAATGCTCTGTCAGAGAGTTCTTAAATTGATATGTCAAATATTACTGTTGGGATAGCTTGCAGAATGACATTTCTTGTCATCTGACTCTATCCCAAGTAAACCCCCAACTGCAGAAAGCTAGCAGTATTTAGCATCTACCTGTGAAAATACATACAGGGGCTTTTTCACAGATCTGTGCAGCTGTTGGAAGTCATAAAACAGTAAAACACTTTCACATCTCAAGCCTAGTAATTATTTCTCCTTCAAGACAACACAGAGAGTTCCCTAGTATAGACTTCCTGTCTGTTGCTGTCATAAAGTAATTTAATTTAAGGTATTTTTCTGAAGTTTTTCTTGAATGAAGTTAACCTCCTATGTTCCAGTTTCCACTGTTAAAATATATACATTTAAACAGAACAGTGTATGTAAATTTCCATTCTCTTCCAGCAGGGCACACTGAAGATCCATTTTTAAGTTGAGTACTTCATAAAATATCTTTTCAGTACACATGTCTATACAAACCTAGTTTGATATATACATGACATAGAGTTGTAATACATTTGTAACACAAGCATCTTACATGAAGCATGTTGACATTCACAAATGGCACATAACCATTTGCAAAATTTCAGACAGCTGTGCTGGCAGTATCTCCCTTTGTTACACTTCTGTATAAATCATGTTAATATTTACAAATGACGTATAATGAGATGTCCTCCTATTCCTATGTTGCAGTATTCTAGTTGTGGGGATTTTCTGCCCTCAGGCTACTCGTATGTGAATTTACTGCCCTCAAGCACCTCGTACGTCGGCTCTTATACAAAAGCTTCAGCTTGGCTGTTGCAGCGTGCATGGGACGTTAAACCTAAAGCCATAAACCAAGGGCCTTAAATGAGATGTCTGCACATACAATCCCCAAAACTTTTCAGCCGCAGATGACCAACGCATTGTGTGATCGCTCCTTCTCAGATGTCACATCTAAAGCTAAGTAACCCGTTAGGTTTCTGTTTTTCCTTAATTAGATGATTGTTATTGCTTAGGCTTGGTTGTTGTAGTAATTTTTAGCTGATGTCCAGTAAAAAGGTAAAATGACAATGCAGGTGCTAGGTACCCCATAAAGACGCCCATGATAGGTGTGTTTTTTTTCATAGGCCGAGAGCACGACCATTCCGCCTGCTCCATTTGTCAATCATTTGAGCCAAAGACCCTACACAGCCATCTGGCCATATTAAACCTCTACCTAGAAAAACTAGCTCCTTAAGCGGTTAGCCCTAAGAATGGATCTGGCATTGGAGGCCACATCTGAACCTCCGCATAAGAAGGCCAAGATTCCTAGGCCTTCCTTGCCTGCTGCTTTATTACCGCACGCCCCGCCAACTGCAGATTTAGGAGTTGAGGGGCGCCTGGTGGATCCGTCGACTTCAGTGATGTCCTTTGGGTAAGCTGTTGCTCAACCAATGACTGGCATGTCCTCGGAGCCTACCCAGACACCGACTACTGTCGATGTCGAGGGGGAACCAGATTCTGTGGTACCGCCGACCGGGATCCAGACTTCTGAAATGGTTGCCTCAAAACCTGACTCCAGGCTGGTTCCAACTTCCACCCCAACCAAAAAGAAACAGAAAACCAAGCATGCCTCCTCCTCTGCAGAAGGCATACCAGATTGGCAGTCCTTCATTTCCTCCCTCATGCAGGCCTTTATGACCCTTAGGCCTTCAGCCTCAGCCTCCACTACTCTTCCTGTATTCAGCCCTAGGCCTGCCTCAACCTCTTCCCTCCCACCCATGACCTCTCAGAGTAGGGAGGAAGAGCATGATTCTTCCTTTTCTTCCTCAGAGGACTCTATATCATATACCTCCCAAATTGCTTCTCCCCAGGAGTATTATTCACCTAATGAGGAATCTGTTGTAGGGGATTCTACCCCTGAGGATATTACCTTTGGTGAAACCATCACCAAGATGAAAGATTATTTCAAATGGGATACTTCACAAATAACTGACACCCAAAAACGGTACTTTGAGTTCCTTCAAGTAGAATCCTCCTCCCCTTCTACTGTTCCTCCAATTCTGCCTGCTTACTTGGATGCCTTTAATTCAGCTTCTAAGGCCCCAGACTCGCAGCCACCTGCCCCCAAGCGCCTGGACCGCTTCTACAAGGTGCTGGAGGAGCAAAAATTCTTAGTTAAACCTCCCTTGGCAGTGATTGCTACCTCCCCTGATAAACAATCCAGACTGCTTCATTCCGCCTCTCTCCTACCCATGGATAAAGATAGCAAATCTATGGATAGGATTGGCAAGAAGGTATACACCTCCTCCACATTGGCTTTCAGAGCCATTAATTATAAGACCCATATGACTAAGTATGCTCTAGACCTGGTGTCTCAAGCCTCCTCCATGCTGGCTTCTCTCCCTGACAGCTCCATTAAGGCCATTTCCTCCAAACTGTCCCTGGCTCAGCAAGTAGCCAGGCACTCGATTAGATGCAGCTACAATGCTGCAGAAGCATCTGCCTGCTCTGCAGCATCTGCTTCTGCCCTCAGGAGATATTTCTGGCTGAGACTTCAGAATCTTCCAGAAGACCAATTCCAAGATTTTGGATGTCCCCCTGGATCACAATTTCCTTTTTGGGAAACAATCCGCAGATCTCTTCAAGAGTCTGCAAGAAAAAAGTAAGGAATTGCAGGACATTAAACATCTACTGGTGTCCCCCATTCCCAAGTATTATAGAAACTGCCCTGCTAAGACCACCTTTGAAAGGCGTAACCCGACACAGATGGGTGCTTCCTCTTCCAGATCTAGAAGAGGGGCAAGAAGGCCTACCACATCCAGACCTAATGCACCACCTCCTCAGCCTAGACAATCCTTTCAGGACAGAGGAGGTCCCAATAGTGCATGACTGCCTTGCCCACCTGCCACTCTCTGCATGCCTTCCCCACTGCCTCCCCTTCTGGCAAACCATCACCACGGACCAATGGGTACTATCCATTATCCGAAAAGGATATTTCCTTTCCTGGAAAGAAAAAACACCCAGGAAAGGCATCCCTTACCCCCCCCCCCCCAAAACCAATTACATCTCCTTCCACAGATTTTGTCAGACCTGCTAAAGCTAGGCAGCATAGAACCTGTCCCTTTAGGACAGGAAGGAAAGGGATTCTACTCACGTCTCTTCCTGGTCCCCAAAAAAGAGGGCCCCTGGAGACCCATCTTAGACCTCTCCTTTCTAAATCTTCACCTTCAGGTACCCACCTTCAAAATGCTGTCACTTCCCTCTCTGCTACCTCTTATTCCAGCCAAGGCCTTTATGGCTACCTTGGACCTAAAAGAGGCCTACCTACACATAACCATCAGGACTTCCCACAGAAGATTCCTGCATTTTTCTGGGCCCTCCTCTCATTTCCAATTTACTGCTTTGCCGTTTGGTGTGTCTGCTGCCCCTCGAGTGTTTACAAAGTGCCTAGCTCCAGCCATTGACTTCTACAGAACTCGGAATCTAGATTCACCCTATCCGGACGACATCCTAATACTGGCAGACTCAAAAGATACTCTTTCAAAGCATTTGCACTTCACCAAATCCCTTATGCAAAATCTAGGGTTCACCATCAACCTTCCAAAGTCCTCATTGAACCCAGACCAGCACAAGAATTTTTAGGTTGCAGAATCATAACGTACAAAATGAAAGCCTTTCTCCCACAGGACAAGGTACTATCCCTTGACTTCCCACTTCAAGGAAATCCTACACTCTCAGAAGGTAACAGCAAGGCAATTCCTTCGTCTCTTAGGTTTAATGGCAGCAACCATCCCATTGCTGCCACTGGCCAGACTGCATATGCGCAAGCTACAGTGGTACCTCAAAAACATTTGGTCCCAGCACGTTATTCCCCTTCTTCCCTGCCTAAAGGCAGAAATCAGCTGGCGGATCCAGCAAGTCGAGGTAAACCCGGAACTTCCACTTCTACCTCTCACCCCAACCGATATAATGCATACAGATGCCTCAGATTCAGGTTGGGGTGCGACACTGGCATCTTACAGGGTTCAGGCAAACTGTGGCACCCTTCTCTACAGGCCAAACACATCAATGTCAGAGAAATGACAGCAGTCTTCCTAGCTTTAAAGACCTTTATCCCTCTATTTTTATCAGGGGTGTTTCTGATAGTGACCGACAACACCACTGTAATGTGGTACCTCATCAAACAGGGAGGAACAAAGGCTCATCAGCTGTGCAGACTTACCATGTTGATATGGGACCTAGCATCTCACCTCAATTGTCCCTGCAGGCAAGCTACATCCTGCAGGGCAACAAGCAAGCAGATCTCCTAAGCAGGACATCCTCTCCACAACACGAATGGATGCCGGACAGGACTGTCTTCCTAGATATTGCTACCGGTGGGGCACTCCACAAATAGACCTGTTAGCCTTCCCCCAGAACAGGCAGCTGCAGACCTGCTCAATGACCTATTCCCCTCTAGCATGGAGAGTAGATGCTTTCAACATTTCTTGGGAGGGGAAGTTTATTTATGCCTTCCCAGTGATTCAGAAAGTCCTGAAAATCAAGAAGGACAAACCGAAAATCTTGTTAGTGACTCTCTACTGGCCAAGGCAGCACTGGTTCCCCCTACTTCACAATCTAGCCAAAGGCAATCACTACACGTTACTCTACAAGGTGGACCTACTGACACAAGAAAAAGGAACTCTCCTCCACCTACACTTGCAGATGTTATCCCTGACTCTGTGGGTGATAAACGTTTGAGCCCTTTCAGACACCACTACTCTGAGGACATGCTTTCAATCCTGAGGGAGGCCAGGAAACCTACAACCAGAAAATCGTACCTAGTTAAATGGGAAAGATTTACTAAGTAGTGTCTGGACAAGGGCAAGGACCCTTTCATCGCTAATACCCCCCTGGTACTTGCTTATTTATATTGTGTCAATTGATAAAGAGTGGACTTTACTACTCTTCAGTGAAAGTACACCTAACTACTATTTCAGCCTGCTTGCCTCTTGATCCACCCTTGCTAGCCAGACTCGACATGAAACTGTTCCTTAAAGGGGTGCTACACATGAGACCCCCAAGGAAACCTATCTCTCCACCCTGGGACCTTAACTACATCTTTGAAAAACTTACCCAGCACCCTTTCAAACCGGCTGGGACTTCTTCCCTACAAATATGTACATGGAAAACAGTCCTTCTAGTGGCTATCACTTCAGCCAGAAGGATTTCAGAGTTGCACGCCTTGATAGCTGGTCCTCCCATACTACCTTCCACAAGGACAGGGTTACCCTGAGAACTAATCCCTCTTTTATGCCCAAGATGGTCAATGACTTGTCATTTAACCAATCCATCCATCTGCCCACTTTTTCCCTCTCCCACTAATGAAGGAGAGAGGATACTACACTCCCTGGATGTGCACAGGCAATTAAGATTTTACATGGACAAAACCAAATCCATTAGGAAGTCGCAGCAACTCTTTGTTTCCTTCCACCCCAGAGCTGTGGGTAAGGCAGTCTGCAAACAAACTATTGCATCCTGGATCAGGAAAGCCATTTGTCTATGCTACTCCCTCCATGGGAAAAGCCCCCCAGTGGGAGTAAAGGCCCACTCCACAAGAGCAGTGGCCACCTCTTAAAAGGCCTGGACACAGCATCCATTATGGAAGTAGCCGCATGGTCCACTCTCCACACTTTAACCAAACATTACAAACTTGACCAAGTCTCCAGAGCTCAAGCAGGATTTGCCAGGGCAATCCTACAGGACTTTGTAGAGTCCTCATCAGTATCTGCCACCCTATCATCCATCTAAGCTGTGGTACTCTCCCACAACTAGAATACTGCAACATAGAAATAGAAGAACATAGAATAGTTGTGTAAAATCTTACCATAACCATAGATGTCCTTCTCTTCCATGTTGCAGTATTCCTTCCCAGCCACCATTTCCCCTTCTTCATTCTCCTTATCCCCAGCTATAACCTGGACCTATCTATGCTACAGAAGGTCCCCAGGGTCCCATACCTGACACTTCTGGCTTTTCCACCTGCTGGACGTCCAAGTCTACCTTCTGGTCTTCAAGTTCTGAGGATTGTGCGTGCAGATGTCACATTTAAGGCCTCTGACGTCCCACACATGCTGCAACAGCCAAGCTGAAGCTTTTGTATAGGAGCCAACGTACAAGTTGCCTGATGGCAGGAAATCCAAGTACGAGTCGCCTGAGGGCAGGAAATCCCCACAACTAGAATATTGCAACATGGAAGAGAAGGACATGGTTATGGTAAGAATTTACACAACTATTCTTTACAAAATTCCAGGTAGCTGGACTGGTAGCATCTCCTTTCATGACAATTAGTTTAGATATTAGTAAGTTAATTCTGTTGGCTAAAATGGACATTAGCATCTTGTAGTTCACGGTTAAAAGTGAAATGGGTCTGTATTATGAACACTTTGTTAGGATCCTTATCTTGTTTTAAAATAAGTGATAAAAGGGAATATTTCCATGATGGATGGACTTCAGCAGTTGCTTTTATTTCTCTGTAGACCTTATCTAATATTTTAATTGCATCATCCAGTAGTATTTTATGTAGTTCTGATATAAGATCATCTAAGCCCGGCACCTTATTTTTTAAACTTTTTTATTTGATCTTTTATTTCTGTTAAAGTGAATGGTCTATCAATTTTTTTTTTATTTGTTCACTTGTTATTTTAGTGTTTATAGGTGGTGCTGTGGTAGCGTTTTTGCCTCACAGTTAGACGTTGCCCGTTCGATTCTCAGTTAGAGCGTCTTCTGTGTGGCGACATGCGTGAATGGGCGTTCCTTCGTTGAAGGTTGTGCGTTAGGCACGGCAAGCCAGCGCGTCAAAATCTACTGCCAATCATTAGCAGACCGGAGTTCCGCTGTGGCGACCCCTAACCGGGAAAAGCTAAAAAGATTTTCCCTTAGAAAAGTTTCAACTATATCATTATCTAGGTTATTTGTATTGTTATTTATATTTTCATAAAATATTTTTAAAGCCCTCATGAATACCTTTAATATCTGAATGCCTTTCTTTTTTATAATTTATATGTGTTATAATTTCTTTGATATGATTCATTTTCTTTGATCTAAGTGTAAATATATGCAAGCTTGAAGGGTTTACTGAATATGCCTGAAGTTTGTTTTTCCAGGTTTATTGAAACTTTATGATTTAGAATTTCGACATATTTTGTATTTAAGTTTTTAAATTAATACTGACTGATAATGTCATTTGGTTTTAGATTTAACTTTATCGTGTCTATTTTGGCCTGTAGTGTATGCAGCTCTTTGTCCCATTCTCTTGTTTTACAAATATACCAGCTTGTAACTCTTCTATTTAAGTAAGCTTGTAGTGAATTCCACAGTACAATGTCCGATACTTCACCATTCAAGTTTATTTCTAGGAAATATTTGATCTCTTTATTAAAATAAAAGGTTTCAAGGACTGGTATGTTAATGTACACTGGCAATCTCCTGTGATGTATTACTATTAAAGATTATAGCATTATAAAGCCTTTCAGCTTTTCCCGGTTAGGGGTCGCCAAAGCAGAACTCCGGTCTGCTAATGATTGGCAGTGGATTTGTTAAGGTGCCGAGTTGCCAGCCCGATGCCCAACCTTCAAAGAAGGCACACCCATTCATGCACGCACCTACTTGCATGTCTTTAAATGTCAGTCGACTGCAGGGAGGACATGCAGACTCCACACAGAAGGCGCTCCAGACGAGAATAGAATGGGAGAACCTCTTGCTGTGAGGCGACAATGCTAACCGCTACACCACCGTGGCCTATTAAAAATAATAGCATTATGGTTAAATAATGGATATGAAACTATTGAAACTTCTCGCTAACTGATGCACCACCGCGGCCTATTAAAGATTATAGCATTATGGTCCAATAATGGATATGAAACTATTGAAACTTCTCTAATATGTGATAACAGATTGTTTGAGACAAAAATTTTGACAGTATTTGCTTGTGTTCCATATCTATATGAATAATGGTAAATTGAAGTGAGTTTGTTTTCCTTAGCTCATATATATCTTTTAAATTCATTAGATCTACAAAATTTGTTGAATGTTCGGCTGAAGATGTGATTCTTGGCTTTCTATCTGTAGTAGAATCTTTGATAAAATACAATTAAAATCATCAGCCATTGTGACTTTACCTTTCATGTAATAGGCTATAGTGTCTTATCGTTGGCTCCAAACCCTGGAATCCAGTAAGAATTCACCAATGTATGTAGTTTTGTGTTCCACTCAATTATAACAATGCCTAATATACAATTTTTATCAACATCGGTATCTTATTTTAGGCATTGCTGGTGAATTCTTCCATAAAATAAGGGTGCTTCTACTTTTATCTCAAAAGCCAGAACCTGCTAAAACCAAACAATTCTTTAAAGAAAGTTTATTTGCATCTTTGTGTTTCATGTAGAAATACTATTTGAGCTTTATGTAATTGCAAGTATTTGAACAGACTCACCCTCTTTACTGAATTATTCAATACATTAATAGTACAAGACATAGTATACAAACAGAAATAGAAAGAGATCACAACAAGTAAATATGTATATAGTTAAAGAATATGAATATCTCTACAAGGGTGGGAGGTTGGCATAGTGGTTAAGGTGTTTACCTTATAGGCACAGGTGCAGGGTTTGATTCTCATGTGGTGTAATTGGCTGGGCTTGGAGTAGCCCACAAGGACAGTTAGTCTGATACTAATTTATGAAGTTATGATCCCATGAACAACTTTACACATAGTAAACAAAATAGAAAAAATATAAAATCATGTTACCTATAAATTAATATATATGAAAATAACAACTGAACTCCTCCCTATAGTAGAGCAGGTTGATAATGTGAGGTACAGGGGAAGATGACTGTAGAGCTATTCAGTTTGGTCAACTTGTAATAAAGATTCTGAACACCTATTTAATTTTTCTTATTCGTAATAACTCACTGATGGGCTTTTTTTAATATGATGCATACTAATAATATAAAATACTTTAATATGAATCAGAAATGCAAGCTAAGTGTTGTTAGTCTAATGGAGAGTTTGAGAAGTAGTTTGTCTTTGTAAACAAACTAGGAATATGTTATTCCATGGTAGAATGTTTTAGGGTTATATCGTTAGGTCAGTTTTCATTTGTTTCAAATGTTTTGTCCATAGCTGAAAATTTCATATGTTTTTATATATATATATATATATATATATATATATATATACACACACACACACACACACACACACACACAATTATAAGTTCTGTACATAAATGTGATTTCATTATACGTGTGTGTTTTCTTTCTTATATGAATGTCTGCACTGTTTTTCTGGCATGCATGGAACTCATTTCTTGCACACACATATCTTTCTGATTGGACAGCTTTCTTTGCCTGAATTATAGTAAACAGAACTGGATGTAAAAAGAAACACAAAAAACTCTTCAAAAAAAAAAAAAAAAAAAAGAAGGATCAAGCGCAGGAGATTGAATCACAAATTAAAATATCACAAAAGTTATTATGGAAAAAAAAATAAATAAATAAAATATCACAAAAGTAAGTAAACCACTAATTAAGTGGTTGCAGCAGTTATTTATCCAAGAGATTAATAACAAACATACATTTACCAGCATAAGGGTAAAAGAAGAAAGCAGGTATGAAGTTGCAGATTTGCTAATTTGACTATATGTATTGGAACAAAATGCTGTAGTGTTGTGTAGCTGAAATGCCTATACAACTGGAAAAGAATAGCACATAAGCTGAACAACAGCTTGTGCTTGTGACTGGAAATGTTTGGCACCCAGCAATTTATAACTTATTGGCTGAGGTGTTACACAAAAGTATGCAGCTGGATGCAGACCTTATGGACTGACAGTTTTAGGGCTTTTGTCAGTGTGAGCGTTAAATTGGTCTAAAAAATTAATAGATTTAAGTTAACCATTAGGCTATTAGATGGCTTTCTAGCCTAATGAAAGATGTATTTTTGTTCCTAAAGATAAATATTTATAAAATGGGTATAGTACATTTTATCTACAAAAAAGTGTCAACATTGATTTAGACACATTTTATGTAAAGCATAAATGACTGAATCACATTTGACAGAAGAGTGGATAAGGCAGTAGAGTAGCTAGGACGGGGTAAGAGGGGCAGCTGTATTGGGCACAAAGTGTTGCTGGGATGGGGGGGGGGCGCATGATTAACCGATCTGGATCTCTCTGAAATGCAAACCAGCTCTTAAAAGCCAGTATTGCTTTTGCAGTCAAATCTGAGTGATGTAGAGCTCTATGTGGTCTAAACTGTAGCAACTGCAGTTTAAAGGTGTATTAAAAAAAAAAAAAAAGAGAGAGAAAATCTGTCTCTCTCTGCTGTAGCGCTCCATGCAGGCAGGGTGTAAACTGTAGCAATTGTTTGCTACATTTGTGTCCAGCAGTTTACTACAGTAAAAAAAAAAATATATATATATATATATATATATATGTGTGTGTGTGTGTGTGTATGCATCTATGTGTGTCTGTATGTTTATATATAGATATATATATATATATGTGTGTGTGTGTGTGTGTGTGTGTGTATGCATCTATGTGTGTCTGTATGTTTATATATAGATATATATATATATATATATATATATATATATATATATATTTTTTTTTTTTTTAAACTAAAACATGACATTTTGTAGCAAGCAGTTTGGTACAGTTTAAAATAAAAAAAAAATTAAAATGTGTGGAAGAAGGATGGGGGGGGCAGGGCACAGAACCAGGACCTGAATGGGTAGGGCAGGAGAGGAGGCATGACATTAGAAGGAATGTCCTTTTGTTTTTGCTGTTCAGTGACAGCAGCAAGGCTTGAAGATGTAGTCGCATTCAGATGTCTCCCCAGTCTCCATCAAGGAATTCAACCAGTGCACGTGTCCCAGAGCAAGTGTCCCCTCCCTCTAGGACTGAAATGTATATCCTCCCTGCCTATGCAGTGCTTGAGCTACTATTCAAATTTAGATTACCAGGGTCAGAGTCAGAGCTTTGTTCCTCTACTCAGTTAGCACAGGCTTACTTTTGTTGCTACAAACTAAATATCACGACAGCCTAGATACAATCATACATACATACATGTCTATGTTAAAGAAATGCTGTTTTCATTAAACTATAACATTACTGGCTACATTTAAGCCAAGTCATCTTACTAGGTCATCTTTTTATTCTCAGGGCCATTAGTTTTTTTTTTAAGGAAATGGACGTAGTCATCTATTATTTGTTCCTTAAGTGTGCTACTTATTATATAATTGCTCAACACCATACATGGAGTACTTTCAGTTTTGTATTCCAGGTGTGATCAACATAAACTGCCTATTATTTAATCTAATTAGTATACTGTACAAGCGACTACTAACTCTTCCATTTGCTCTTTATTAGAAAATAGTCACATTCAGATGTGCACCACATCACATGAAATGTGAAACCAAATTAACAGATACCAGTATTGGCTTTCACTGTTCCAAAAGCTATTATACAGAGGACCAGCAGGTCACATACTGATAGATATAACATGCCAGATGTTGTATCATTTCTGAGTTTGTCCAAGTACTTGGAGTCTATTTTATCCACAACTATTGAACTCACCAGCATAAGTCTGAAGTTGCTTTATTTTTTTTCAACATGTTCATTGGAGGGCAACACATTGACATCCTCCTTTATTAAATATTTTAACTCAGCAGTCCTACAACTGCGGAGAAAAGAGAAAAACTCTTCATACATTGAATCACTGCAGAAGCCAAACTCAAACATCTAGGGATATAGATTCAGTATAACTGTGGACATTAGCAAGACACAAATCCTGATCAACACTAATTTGCATTGTAACTTCTATGATTAAAAAGCTCACATGCAGTAATTTACTATAGGCTTACACTGGATGTGCAACTGGCTCAACTAGCACCCTGTGCTGGTTTTAAGCATTTGGTTCGGTGATTTTGTTACACTGAATGCAGTAGTAGGCTGTACAGTCTTTTATTCATCAAGTGGTTGTCATTGGTAAATGGTCTTATGTTATTATTTAGTCAAGAGTCTTGAATAAATGTAAACCTTTTCTGGTAACAAGAGGGTAACAATAAGAGCTTGTTAATGAATTAACACCCTCGCAGGCTACATAAGAAATGGCCCCATAAAGTGTTCTTGAGCCCGTTTGCCAACCCCTGTTTCAGTTAGGATCATCCAAATCAGGCAGTCATTTTAAAATGCTTATTAATCTAAGATAATTTTTCTCACTTGTCTCCAACAAGTACTTAAATGATGCTGATTTTCATATACTTATAACAAATTCTGTGTTAATTAACTTGCTGTGACAAAGTTGAAAAGTAGAAATATATTCATTAAATCTTACTAAAATGTATGCATCTGACAATATGTTATGGGCACAGAGGGAATTTTCATTTCACTGTCTTTCTCATACAGTTTGGCGACTCTTTTTGAAAGTGTTTCTAGTAGTGTAAGATTTCATGTTTAGATTCAGAAAGTTATACAAACTGTACCAATTAATAGGTGTGTCTTGCAATGGTATTTACATTTCTATTTTCTCAGTGCATCAACATTTTTAGAATAATGTGGTAATTAGTGAGACAGTATAGGTAAATTGCATCTTTAAAGCTTAGCTTTACATTGCTTGATGTCATAAATGAGGTTTGTATTCCTAAGAACGGCAAATAAATGTCATGTCTTTGAAAGTGATACAGAAACAGAAGTATCTGATTCTTTAAGTAAAATGAGTACTTTTTCTTTGAGTACTAGGAGGCTGATCTATGTATAGCTCTTATAGGACATTAATCTCATTTGTTAGGTTAAATATGTGTAAAATGCTTTAAAGTTTTACAGGTTATAAGAAAGATTATGTACACAAAAATAGAATTTATGTTTTCTTTGTTTTTTTTTTATTAAAGAAATACTTGCAAGTTTAGGGTTATATCAGTTGTTGATTACATGTTTTTGTTAAGCAAGTAGGGTGTGCACAATAAAAAAAAAATCTGATTTTCAAACATGACGTGGGAGATGCATTTCATATGTAGTATTGACAAAGTATATATCATAAAACATTGCATATTCTAAATATGCAATGCTTTAATATGTATTCAGCATTCCACCTAATGATTACATATCAAGATATGTGTGTGCAAAGCTGTTTCGCAAAGGGGGATCAGTATGGGCACACCCAGGCAATGTACATTTTGCAGTAACACAGTGCACTATGTAGTATATACAGTTAATAATTCTAGAATGGAAACAAGTACTGCATACTGTGGGGTCACACATTGTGAGACCATGATTTTGATGAATGTTAGAAAGATTGCATGTTTTAACTTCACTACCATGGTGTAGCTCTGAGGGTAAAGTCCTGAAAATGTAAGTGGTTTGTCACATTTGCTTGACTTCTTTGCACCACTGCATGTGCTGCACCAATTAGGTTCTTCGTTCTAGCAGTGAATATTTTTTATTTTTACATCCACAGCTAAAAAAAAAAAGACAAAAGCCCTTCAAAATGTGTTTTTCCTACACTGCTGCCAGTGAGGAGTAAGCGTAATCTTTAACCGCAGTGACATTGACGCAGGGAAAATATAGGATACGTTCATATTCTTTAATGGATACCTGCTGCACATGTACAGACAAGCATCCATTGAAGACTATGAAACTGTGCCTAACATGACATCACCCAGGAAAATACTAAATTTATTTGGCAGTGGCTCTTAAGACAGCTTTCAAAGCTTTTATTGAAACAATGACCTAAGTAAATACTGGTAGACTTCGGAAAAATGCATGACAGTACTTAACCAACAAAACATTTTATGTATAAGGACCATGAGTACACCTGCATTACTGAAGACCAAGCAGGAGCAACTGCAGTTTTAAAGTGAGCTTGAAAAATGTTTTACCTTTTAAAATAAGTAACTTGTACTGTATTTTCTGTTGCTGGTAGGTTTGCAGTTTCTTAGAAAATAAAGTACTTTGCAGCATGTACACAGTTGGGCTTCTTTGGAACTGGTTGCAGCTTCTTCCGTACATACTCTGTATGAAACAGTTTACCATAAAATTTGAAGACTGAGAATATGGTAATTCCACACTGTGGAGATGCAAGACATAAACTCTGTAATTAAGTAGCTCATTGTCATTGTTAGAAAGATGGCGAATTTCTTTTCTTTTGAATGTTAAACCTTGTTCTCTGCTTGTGTATAAAAGGAAATAATTAATTTTCCTGTTCAGAGTTTATGATAACGCTGTTGTAGAATGATTATAGGACACTCCGGAAAAAATGCATATAAGGCTACCATTCTTCTCTTAGGAGTTCAAATGTACCTCAGTGCTGAATGATGGAAAGCCACAAATTTGTCCCATGGGTTCCACGTGTGTCCCTCATTACAGAGTTGACAGGTACTGACTGAGGTTTCTTTTTGGGGATAAGCTAGGCTTGTAAGGACCCAGGGCCACTAGCCTAGTAACCCCCCATGATCCTATGTGAGCAATGATAATAGCTGAGGAAAATGTCAAGGTAAATGAAGAAATAAGGGTGTTGAAAGCATAGGAGGAAGAAGAGATGTGCTAAGTATAGGCTCAGAAAGAATGGCAGTTACAGTAAAATTAAGAAGAGTCTTAACGCAGTGTTAGGTAGTGCCAAAGAAAGCTGGTAGAAATGTAGTAATTAGAAGGGTGGGAGGTTGGCATAATGGTTAAGGTGTTTACCTTATATGCACAAGGTGCAGGGTTTGCTTCTCACATGGGGTAATTGGCTAGGCTTAAAATGACTCACAAGGGCAGTTAGCCTAGTACTAATCTCTGAACCTATGAAGCTAATCTACTGCTAAGAGTAGCATTTACTGCTCACAAATGAATACCCACTAATTGTGTTAAAAAAGTAATAAACAGAATGTATGAATGCCATTTCTATGGGAAGCTCTACTGTCAAAACTGCCTACTGATCTATCTGGTATCCTCACCTCATTTGTAAGATACCTACAAGAAGAAAACATTCCTGAAGAGCATGAGTGACTTTTCTGTAGGACTTGTCAAATGTCTAAAGATTGTGAAGTATGCACAGACATTGTTTGCTCTGGCAGCAGCTATCAGTGCTTACCTCATATTTATCTTGCATAATAACAGGTCCTGGAATGGTTGTCCATAATCTGTAACTGTATGAGTGAGCTGGAAGTGAGGTAGCATGCTAATAAGTATAATAAGCATAGTATCTCACTTCTGATTATGAATTTTACTATTTTTTTATAATACTTTACTGTAATTATTTTTTTTTATTAATTTGTCTGTTTTAGTAAAAAAATATTCCTAAAGTGTTCTGGAGATGTGAAAGTATTTTATATTTTAAAATTGTATTTTTTTTTTAATTATCTTACAATTAAGCAAAATATGCAGGATGACCAAGTTATCTCAATGTGTGCAGCAATGACCATTGCACTTGTTGCTAAGATAACTTGGTACCTGTTAAAAGGTCAAAAGACATATTGCACTATGAAATTTATTTATTTTCAGATGTACAATAGATAGTAATCTATTAGATTTGATCTTAACTACAAGCCCTGACTTAATTCTTAAAGTGGATGTAACAAACTTTGAAAATGTCAAGCCACAGTACAAGCGTATTTGATATTATTTCACATAAAAGTTTTGGTATAACACAAGTAGTATGGAGAATAAAAGTTGGTGGTTGGAATGAATTAAACACTGTTGTGTATCTGCTTCAGAAGAGTGTATAAGGTTGAAGTGTGCTAACTAGATCTACAGCAAAATGCTGTATTGGTGGAATAAAAATCTTTAAAGAAAATACATGCTTGTGTAGTGCCGCAGTGGTACGGCTGTAGCGTTGTTACCTCACAGCAAGAGGTTCTCCCGTTCGATTCTCTGCTGGACTTGGGAGTGCCTTCTGTGTGGAGTCTGCATGTCCTCCCCGCGGTTGGGTAGCATTCGAAAGACATGCGTGCGTAAATGGGCGTGCCTTTGTTGAAGGTTGGGCGTCGAGCTGGCACCTCAGCGTTTCATAATAATCTACTGCCAATCATTAGCGGACCAGAGTTCCTCTGTGGCAACTCCTTACCGGGAAAAGCCGAAAGACAAACAACAACAACGACATGCTTGTGTAGTATGTAAGAAATACCCATCTAAAGCCCTCCCCAAAAAGATTAAATATAATAAAAATAACTTTTGAGGGTTCTGTATTAACTGCCAGGTCCAGATAAGAAAATCTACTTACGTCTAGAAAAGGTGATAGAAAAGCTTACTTTAAATGTCATCCCTTATAAAACGTTCATTACATTTTATTGGATATGTGATAATGGAGAGAGAGCAGGTAGTTTTAGCAATTATTTTTCATCAATAAATAATTCTTTATATGCAGACCCTATGAATACCCCAGTAACCACTGGTAAAACAGTTTGTCCAGTTATTGATTTCTGAGCAATGTATAAAGAACATTAAAAGAATCCCTGGCATGGGTTGAAAATTTAATACCTAGTTCATTTAGATGTATATTAGGAATGGAGTTACTAAATCCTTTAAAAAATATTTTTATTAATGTGGTTTTCAAAGGTTGTGTGCTACTGGGCTAAAAAGAAGTTCATTGTAGTACCTATTTATAAAAGTGAAAATTAGAGCTTAGTACAGAAATATAGACCAATAAGTTTAACCACAGTATTGGATAAATGAGTTGAAAAATGTTTTATTAATATTAATAAAGCAGAACATTTATAATAAAAATTTGATATTATAAACCTTGGTTTATAGATGGTGCCTAATGTAATTGAGTTTAAAATGCGGTTAGCATGACAGATGATCAGGGTATAATGGCTGCTGTGGTCTACTTGGATTTTGCAGGGGCAGGGACTCTGAGTACATCCCTATAATGGGAGGAGTTCCACGGGGATCTGTATTGGATCCTGTTTTATCTTTCATCTCAGAATAAACTGAAGTTGCAAGAGTAACTTCATTATCACTTAAGAAAATGTTATATATGGTCAAACAATATTGGTATAATTTTAATACACAAAACTCTAAATATATGTTTTTTTTAAGGCAGTCAGTTAGGAGACAAGTAAATCGAAATGGACTAGATCTAGAATATGCTGAAAGATTAAAAGACTTTGCAGTAATGAAGCAAAGGAGGTATGCATGCCTTAAAGCCTTGCTTCTAATGGTGCTTGTCCAGAAGAGATCCAAAAATCGTGATGGATTTACTTGCTCTACTTATCAGACCAATGTTGTTAAACAACTTAGATTTTCTGCATAGAATAAAACTTAAAAGTTTCTCTTTTGGAAAATATCCAGCAAAAATTTACTAAATGTATTAAATCACTGCAAGGGTTATCATTTGAGGGGGAAAAATACAGCAGTTATGTGTGTTTAATATTTCATATAAACTGCTAAGGGTTAAAATGTGTTTTGTTTACAGAATATTTAACGAGATTGAATATCAAGTTGCAAGTGGCATAAATCTGTCTAATGGGAATAGAAGACTAAGAAGTTAAGTATATCCCAACATTAGACAGTTAAAAGAGGTTCTTCTCAAGTTATTCTTAGATTATGGAATAAGTTTCCTGAAATTACTAGGTTAGTTAAAGGAATCACTGAATATAAAGTTGAAATTTACATCAGTGCTTTTGTTATGATATGGTGGAGTCAGCATTCCTTTTGAACATTGGATAAAATAACTCATTAACTTAGTTCTGGTATTAAAACATGACTCTGAAAAATTTTTTGATCAGAGCAGTATTTTTATGGTGAGATCAGTCTCCTTAGGGAGGAACAAGTAGCTCAGAAAATTTTGTACAGTACACAAAAATGTTATCACTTCCAGAACATTTTCTAGCTATGGTAAACATATTTTTTTCTTGAATGGTTCTACTTCTAATTTTAAAGTTGTTGAATATTATTAAGAATAGTATGGCTGTAAATTGAGCTATGTGCAGCAAACTTCTTGCAACTGTGTTTGAAAGTGTGTTGCAAGCCACTGGGAAATGTGAGCACATTTTAAAAGAAAAATATTTTAGTTGGTCCACATCTAAATTCTATACATTAATCTGACAGAGATGCAGTTTATTGTCCTGTCTCCAGGTTCCTAGTCTTCCTTTAAGCTTAATTTTTAAGGCCACATTGAGGACGGACCTATTTGTAGGAGAACAGGCTGGTTTATCGGGGTTATTCAACTACTTTATGTTTGTGCACACATGCATACCTGCATTATGTGTGTACATACACTTGAAAACGTATGTGTGAGTGTGTGTGTATGTACGTATATATGTATACACTTGTGTGTGTGTGTGTCTATTTAAATAAATTGATGTGCAGAAATATTGACTGTCATTAACTCCACTTTTGCAGAATGCTAAAAGTATTTTAGTTGTAGTGTGGAAGAAAAAAGAAGGAAGACCAACAGTGGGGAAAGTAAATCTGATACCTTGAGTGGCAACAAAAGTAAGAAAATATAGTATGTTTTGAGCCAAGTGCCAGCATAAGTTTTTATAGAGAGAGATAGATATAGATATAAATCTGTTACTAAGAGTCTGAGCCTTCTTATGGACAAAACACACAGATTGTTATACCAGTCTTAGCTTGCTTCTGTACATTGGGAATTCTAGTCTCCAGTGAAATCAAATCTTTAACTCCCATCCAATTGTGGAAGTAAGTTATTTGATAAGCACCCCTAGCCTCATCTATGCAGTAAAGAAACAATACTTACAGGAGTGTAACCTTGTGTTCTTTTTGTCCAAGGCTCCTCCTCGAATACTTAGACTGTACTGTAATATCTTTCTTAGGCAAGTCATCTGTCATTATATTGTAATAACATTCAGCTGCTTACCTCTGTACAGTTGCTTCTGCAGTTCTAACCATTGCAATGATAGTGCATGAAGTGCAAGGTTTGTTTAATACTCATTCATAAGTTCAGGTTTTACTATACCTTGTAATGTGCCATACTGGTTTGTTCATTCCTAGTCTGCACTTAAGAGGAATGGGGAAAAAAAGCTCATGTAATTTTAAAAGCATTACAGAATATGCAGATTTTACGTCTGGATTGGGTGGTACCAAACACATTCTGCGGTTGTTTCTGAAAAATGGCTTATTAATAGCATACAAGACTCTAAAATAACTCTTCTGGAGTATTTTATCCTTAGATGTAATAGGTAATAAGTTGTCAGGTGTGTGTGTGTGTTTATGTATGTATGGGGGGGGACATATGTATTGCATAACAACCTAATCTGCTATTTATCTGATAAGCACAGTCTGAGTAGTAAGCATAAAGAGGCTTTTAGTCCACATAAGAATAAATGCTTCAGAATTATTAACTGTAGCCTGTTTAAACTCTGTGATATGCACATGTCATGTACCAGTGACCAGGAGATATTTTTTTGGCTGACTACAAATGTAAGAGCAGAACACACATGTAATGTATTCATTCATCAAACTGTACTGTCTATTTTAACCAGTAAATCTTACCAGGGCAAACATAATATTTGTTATACAGAGTATATTAAACAGGATGTTGACTACTGCATCCTACACTGTTTGAGTAGTTGAATCACTGCTGTTTCTACAAGCAGACAGTTGCCTGTAGTTAGTTGCTGTGTTGTTGTAGTAGAATTCCCTAAAAGGAAAGTTTTTAATAGGTTCATAGGTATGTATTAGGCTAATGATAACTTGGACCTTTATAAACCTAGTCAGTCAACCCAAATGTATCCCATGGGCTGTTTTGCCTTAGAGTTTGTTTTAAGGAGTGTATATTAGAACATGATTTAAGTGCTGCCTCTGTCAATCAGAGACATAGGTGTCAGACCATTGGTGAATTTCTAATTTCCCATCCACTGGTCAAGTATGTTTGAATAAGGTTAGGGAAGGCCTCTGCTTCACACACTGTGTGAATTGTGTGAGATGCACATCTGCCCCTGCAGTATGTAATATTTAAAATCACAAGCAAAGTTTAAATCCTTGGATGTACTTGTTCTGATGCTGTTTGTTTTGCGGATATGCAAAAGGTCCATCAGAGCAGAATCCAAGAATGCCTTGTATGCTAGACATAAATTGCCTCTCAGTAGTCTTTGGGAAGCATAGAAAGTATAGGGATAGGGTTTTGAGTTGATCTGCACAGGGCACTGTGTTGATATCCTGTATTCATTTTGTGAGGAACCTCAGTGTACGTTCTGTTGTTGCATGTACCTGAACAGATACATACTGAAGCGAATGTTATACTCAATGGTGAATCTAATGAGGGCTGAGTATAGTGGCACAATGACTTCTCTGGACCTAGATGCCGTACCTTTACTTATAGGTTGAGTGAACTACCTTAGACATGTGTTGGTCGAAAGCCAGGTTACTGTCTACATGAGCCCCTAAATCCCTGACTACTTTGTCAAATTTTAGAGGTGCTTCATTGACAAGGTATTTTCCCATGATGGCCAAACTCCCAAAGGTACTATTATCCATTGCTTGGCATTGAGGATTAAACCATAGCTTTATCACCAGTCATTTGTCTTTGTTGGATCTTCCTGTAAAATGTTTTTATCTTGGGGGTTTCTATAACTGTTCCCAGCTTGCAATCATCTGCAGATAAGATGCAAAAGAGGAGTGGATCCAGCCTAGAGCTTTGAAGGGACTCGACTGGTGACCAGCCTGTACGTGGAGATGGTTTCTCCAATCCTAACCTCCTGAGTCCTGTCTGTGTGCCAGCTGGCTACCCTAATTCCATGACTTTATTTATAATGCTCAAGTGGGGTATTCTATCAAATGCCTTATCCAGGTCAAGGTAGGCAGTATGCAGCATTTTGCCCTCATCCATTGCCTTAGTGACCTTCTCAGAAAAGTCCACCAGATTCATTAGACATGACCTGCCTTTGACAAAACCAAACTGGGTTGGGTTCAATGTCTGAAGATTTCATATGATCTAATGTTAATCTTCACCTAATTCTTGAAAGTGGGTTCTGTTCCGAACCCTCGGAACAGACTCGGCCATATTTTCAGCTCGCCCTCTCCAAACTCTCGAGCCAGGCTCTACCCATAATGCTCCTCACAGAGATTACCTCAAATCTCGTGGGCCGCTTCGCAGACCAAATGTGTTCGTCCATCTCTCGAGCTTTGGCAGTTAATTTGTAAGCATTTTTCAATTTTCTTCAACTCTTTACCTTTCTACCTTTATTAGTACTTCTACCTGCTCCTCCGTCCTTCTAAGTAAATTCGTCTAACTTGTACTGTTGGTAATCTGTCCCTCACCATAGTTGGTAAGTTCTCCCTTTACTTATACCATTGAGGTGTCTCTTAATACCATAGTTGGTATTATTTTTTGCTTTTTCTTCCTGTTCTGTCTTTATTAAAAAAAAAAAAACTTTCCTTTTATCCTCCTTTTTCTCATTGACGATAATGGTGGACAAGAAAGAACATCAAAAAGAATCCCCCTCAAAACCGTCGAAGGGCACCTCAGGATTCAAGAGGTGTAGAAAATGTGAGGGTAAAATGCCCAATTCAGACGGGCACACTTTGTGTTTATTGTCTGGGGAAAATTCACCTGCAAGAAAATTGCATGGTTTGTCATGGATTCTCCTCCCGTACATTGACAGAAAGGAAGAACAAACTTATTCTAAAAGGACTTTTGAAGTCACCTTTTGACGAGGCCATTTCTGTTTCCAAAGAGAAAACAAGTGATACAGGAACATTTTTCCCATGGTTCGAATAAAAGATGATCTTCGGTTCTGAGTGTTTTGGAACTGACAAAAATACTCAAAAATTTCCTCTGTACCAAAGAGTTCATTGGCACCAGAGGACCTATCTACACCAACAAAATTGACTTTGGAGTAGACAGCTACTTCCACATTGATACCAATGGATTAACTGGTTCCTAAGATGCTGCAGCTGCCTATCCACCCAAGAACCTCTTATTCCCCTTCTGTTGACCCTTTCAGAGATGCTCCATTTGTGGAAGTGAGATCATTTAGATCTCCCTCCACAGGATCGGTGAGGTCTACTAAGAGTCTATTGGAAGCTGACATAATGAGGCTAGTGGATCAGCTACTTGTGGCGAGAGGATTATCTTTGGTTCCAAGCCAATCCAGCGTTAAAATTGTATGTCCTGTGACCCTTCATACCCCTCTTCTCCAACTCTACATGAGTCTTTGGAGTCTTCGATCCCAACACTTCCGGCTCTGACTAACTCTGTTCCGATACCCTTTCTGTCTTCCGTACCAACAACCATCTTGAGTGTCTCCGAGCCTTCGGCACTGGAGACCTCCCGGGGTCGGGACTCTCTGATCGGTTCTGAGATGCATGGTACCATTTCGGTTCCTTCTCAGCCATCTATGCCTCTCGGTGCCTTGTAGTGTTGACCCAGAATCCTGGTCCGGGGGTAGTCTCCTCTGTGCGGAGTGTGACCCCAGTTATGAAGCAGTCTTTTTCGGTTCCAGGCTCCCATTCCTCTATGGGGGACCTGCCTTCCAGATTAAGGAGAAAGCATTATCTGTTGGAGATTCTCAGTCCTTGGCATCCTGTCGGGACATATTTCTTCTTCATCTCAACCTGAGCTACCATTAGTCTCCCTCCCTGGACAGAGGGCACAAAAGTCCAAGGTGACTCCCACTTTGGTGGTCTCCTCTTCAGAAACTTCCCTGGAGCATCCCCCCAAGGAAGTCCCTGCGAAGAGGAAGTACAAGAGGAAGCACCTAGACTCCCTGGAAGAGTCTTACACTAAAGTTATTGACTTTGATGAAGTGGAAGGTTCCCCCAGGTCACCCCCTGATGATGTTTCCTTTGGGGACATCCTGAAGCAGAGGGGTGGCTGGTCATCCACCCAGCCTTCCTAGGAGGAATCGGTATACCTGGAGACTTTTCATGCTCAGCCCTCCACTTATTGGATCTGTCTGTCCGCTGACGATCTTATAAAACTAATTGCTCAGCGGGCATGTAAGATGCCCGACGCCATAGACCCAATCCCCAAGAGACCTGACCATGTACTGTCAGCATCAAAAGAGGAGCCGCATTGGTCTAAGGGAATTCTGTTGATGCTGTGGTAGAAGCAGCTGCCACTAAGAGAGAACTCGTGGAAGAGAGTCCTACTATCCATCCTCCTAACAAGGAGTCTAGGATGTTGGATAGATTTGAGAAGCATGTGTATGCTTCGAAACCTTTGCTCTGAGGTCCTTGAATTGTATGGCACACTTTACCAGATTACAGAGAGATTTCATTAAAGAACTTTCAAATATGGTCTCAGGAGCAGTAGCTGAAGAGATCCGTGACAAAGTTTCCATTCAGCTTGCAACCCTAGAGTCTGTTTCCAACTCTTCCATGAGGCTCATAGCACATGAAGCTGAAGGGATGACCAGGGCAGTGGGTTCAGGTATACCCATTAGAAGGCACTCCTGGATGTGCTTGTGCGACTTTGTGGAGCCATTTAAACCATCATTCTTCAATACTCCTTTTTGATGGTTCTACCCTTTTTGGCCCAAAAGTTAGATACTCTAGATGAAGTGAGCAAGATGGTAAAACTATCTGCCATAAGCATAGGTTTCTCCACTCCTCAGAGACCTTACTCAAAGAATCAAAGAAGTGGGAGACTGTGGTTCAGAAAATCCAAGGGCCTTTCTATGACTTGCGAGGCAAAGACTTCCCCTGGGGTAGAGGGGGAAGCAATGGAAAATGCCACCCTAGGGGGAGAAATGGACTGCAGAATCAGGGATCCAGAGAATCATTTTCTTGCACTACCTACCAGCATCCCTGAAAGGATGCCCGATTGCCTTCCTCTGGAGGCAGTCGGGGGACGATTACCCCTGCACCTACCAGCCAGGCAATGAATAACTTTGGACAAATGGGTGCAGGGAAATAATATCCAGAGAGTACTAGATTCTACTATCTATAACTACCAAAGCCCAGAAAAAAGTCCCAGATGTTCCACCCAATCAAAGGGAATTGGCAGTTTTAGAAATTCAAAAACTGCTGGAAAAAAAGTGTCATCCAAAAAGTCCCACCAGACCAAACAGGATCCGGGGTTTACTCAAGGACACCCATTTTGGATCTCAGCCAATTCAACAAGGCAGTTCAACAAACCAAATTTCGAATGGTCTTGGTACAAGCCATACTTCCATTTTTGGAAAAAGGCAATTGGATGTGCTCTATAGACCTCAAGGATGCTTATTACCATATAATAATGGAAAAAAGCTCCAGGAGGTTTTTACGCTTCCGGCTAGGAGCCAGTCATTACCAGTTCAGAGCACTGCCCTTTGGACTCACCACAGCCCCCAGAGTGTTTACCAAATGCATAGCACTGGTTGCAGCTCACCTCAGACTGCAGGGTTTTCAAGTCTTTCCGCAGCTCACCTCAGACTGCAGGGTTTTCGAGTCTTTCCATACCTCGACGACTGGCTCCTCACTGCTACCACCAGACGTCACTTAGAACAGGCAAGAGATTACACCATGAATGTTTGCACTTCTCTAGGCATTTCAATAAATCTTGAAAAATCCAACCTGCAGCCTTCTCAGCAATTGGATTTCATGGGTGCTCGTTTAAACACAGTTTCAGGAATAGCTTCTGTTTCTCCAGAGAGACTACAGAGTATCAGGGCCCTAGTCTAAGACAAATTCTCCAAAGCGACAGAGTCCCAGCAAGACTTAGGCTTCAAACCTTAGGTTCAGTGGCAGTGTGAATCACTGTGGTTCCTCTAGCGAGGTTTCATACGCGAATACTACAGTGCTTCTAGCAACACAATGGTCTCTGATTCACCAACCGATGTCTTACTTGGTCTTGATCACTAGCCATTGCAAACAAGACCTCAGATGGTGGCTTCACTTTGACCAAATTCTCTTGGGCCGACCATTCACCCTTCCCCAGCCCAAAGCCATAGTGACCATGGATGCTTCCCAGATGGGGGGGTCATTATCTGGGAAAGACCGTTCAAGGCACATGGTCCTAATTGGAGGCCAATTTGCACATCAATGTTCTAGAAATGAGGGCAGTGCTATTGGCATTGCAAGCATTCCAGGATATCCTCCCTCTAGGGACAGTTGCTATTCAAACAAACAACCTGTAGGTAGTGTGGTACATCAACAAACAAGGGGAAACCAAATCTTACCCACTATGTAGAGAGGCACTCGGAGTTTGGCAATGGGCGAATTCTTCCAACCGCTTCCTGATAGCAATGCACATTACAGGAAGTTCCAGTGTGATAGTGGACAAATTAAGCAGGGCCATTCTTATGCCTCACGAGTGGTCTCTGAACCCTGTAGTGGCAGATAGGATCTTTCGCCGTTGAGGGCCAGCCGTGCTATGACCTATTTGCTTCTCCCCTGAACAAGTGCAGAAGTTACTTCACCCTAATCCCCCCTCTAAGGGAGTCACCCAGAGACGCTGTTCTCCACATCTGTCCTCCCATTTTGCTATATGCTATTCCCCCAATTCCTCTAATCTCACAATTCCAAAAGAAAGCCAAAAGGACGAAGAATTCAATAATCCTCATTGCCCCATTCTGGCCTTGGCAAGTTTGGTTTCCTTTCCTTTAGCCTCATCTGTTACAGAAACCATGGATCCTGGACCCAGTTCCAGATCTACTTACTCACCCAGAGGGCATGGTTCACCCCAGTCTTCGACACCTCAAGCTCACTGTTTGGCTTCTCCAATTCCCATGATTGCCAGGCATCCTTCTCTTTCTTCCCCCATCCAATGTATTATTACTGCACACCACAGACTTGCTACTAGAAAACTGTACCTGTGCAAATGGAAAACATTCACCAAATGGGCCTTGAATAAAGGGTTTGACCCCTTTGTTGCTCCTATCCAAGACATTCTAGATTTCCTAAACACACTTTTTCAAACCGATTCCTGTGCTTCTACGATAAATGTTCATCTAGCAGCAATTCCGAATTTACATTTAGATTGGAATAATTATTCAATAATGGCTCACAAACTTTGTAAAGACTTCTTGAAGGGGCTCTTCCTACTAAAACCCCCTTTTAAAGAACCAGTTCCCCCATGTAATCTAACTAGTGTTCTTCAAGCTCTAACCAAAGCCCTTTTGATCCGTCAACATCTTGTCATTTGAAGTATTTATCCTGGAAGACTGTATTTTTGGTAGCAATTACTTCTGCAAGAAGGGTTTCGGAATTGCAAGCCCTATCATGCAAATCACCCTACCTGATCTTTCATAAAGACAGAATGGCGCTGAGAATAAATCCCTCTTTTCTTCCCAAGGTAGTCTTTGAATGCAGTATTAATCGGTCCTTACAATTACAATTGGAGCTGAATTTGTCAGCAAGAAGATTTGCTACATCTCCCAGTTCCTTGAATATGTCTCCATTTACCAGTGGTTTGACACACTATTTTGTGCTGCCTTTGAGGTTTGAAACATAGCTGAAGAAGGCCTTATGGATATTCTTGGCCGGGGATGCTATTTGTATGTCAGAGTTTGCTTTGTTGGTCTTAATTAGTCCTCTTAGTTGACTTTTCGGTTTGAGAGTTTTTATCAGTTTTAGCTATGACTTTTTTCTTTTGTTGTGCAAACTGTTTAATTTTGGATTCTACCAGGGTGGGGTTTTTTTAAGTTACTTCTGGGCTTACTTATGATGGGCACAACCATCTCTATGCAGTCATTGACATGGGCGTTGAGCTTCTGTGAAGAATTCCACGTAGGCTGCTATGTTATCTGAGTTTGGAGGGGCTTGAAATGTTGATGTGTTATCACTTCGTAAAATGTAGTTTGCCTTGGAGTAGTTTCTAACTGTGATAGGATTCACTGGGTTTATGGAACTGATTTTTATTTTAAAGGAGATTGCTTTGTGGTCTGGCCTTCCCAGAGACATTACACAGGGAGAGGTTTGTGAGTACTAGTTTCAGTATGTTAGAGCATATGCCTACCAGAGGTACAATCTGGTCCAGGATGTTTGTGTTTACATAGTCCAGGAATCTCTGCACATGCAAATTTGGGGTTGTGTAAGATTCCCAATTTATAGAGAGATGATTAAAGTCCACCATGAGCATGGTATTTGGTTGAATGGTGAGCGACTCTAGTAGGTTTAAGCATGAACTGTGGGTTTCATGGGATATGGAGAGTGACCTGCAGCTTCCTTAGGATGTGGCATCGAACTTTGTCCATGGTAATCTGGATATGGAGGAACTCCAGAACTTCATACTGTTTAACAACCTAGAGGTAAGTTTGTTATTGATGTAGATCAAAATGTGTCCACCTTTAGTCCCTGCCTCTGCAGTTGCTGGTCTGAATGTATGGAAGGCACTGAAGCATTGCACTGCTGGGGTACTCTCTGCGGCTTTAAACCATATCTTGTCGGTAACTGCACAGATGTTTGCATCCTCCAGGATGAGGAGAGCTTGGAGGGAGTGAAACTTCTTGTTTGGACTCCTGGTATTGAGCAGCAACATCTTTAGATTTCCTTGGAGAGGTTTTGCTATTTTGCAAGTTTTGTCAAGCTGACATTGCCTAAAAAGGCTGTATGGGCGAGGACAGTGTTTTTTGCCGCTCTTTGAAAACCAAGAGGGGGGAGAAATGCAGACCATACTTGGCAAAGCAACATAATTTAACCATATCCTCCCATGCTGACTATTATTTATTTTATTTATTTATTTAATGTTTACCGGGAAAGTCCGACTTGGAATGAGCCAATTTTCAGCAGAGGCCTATGGAGAAATCCTCCAGGTGCATGTCTTTGTAACATGGGAGGAAACCGGAGCGCCCGGAGCAAAGCCACATGAATGCAGGGAGGGCATGCAGACACTGTGCAGAAAGGCACTCCACCTGAGAATCGAACCGGAGAACCTCTTGCTGTGAGGCGACAATGCAACCGCTGCACCACTGTGCCGTCAAAAGTGAAGTTACTAACTAATATTGTATTCCCTCGTTATGACACAGGAAACTAAGACTGCGGTGGTGGTGCTGCGGTAGCGTTGTCGCCTCACAGTTAGACGTTGCCTGTTCGATTCTCAGTTAGAGCGTCTTCTGTGTGTCGACATGCGTGAATGGGCGTTCCTTCGTTGAAGGTTGTGCGTTAACCCCGGCAAGCCAGCACGTAAAAATCTACTGCCAATCAGCGGACCAGAGTTCCGCTGTGGCAACCCCTAACCGGGAAAAGCCGAAAGACACAAACAAACAAACAATGACACAGGAAACTAAGCCAGTTAAAGTTACTCAACTTCTATTTGTATTGTATCATCAATTTTGGTGAAGGTAAAATGTTTCAAACACTAGGCATATACCAGCCTTTGGCCCATAGTCTGAGTGCTCCATAATGTCTCGGTTGATATAGTCTAGGGAGGTACGTCTCGGGTCATTTCCATCTACATTCACTATGACTGAATCATACTGGTACCTGTGGTGCAGTGACTTGAGTGTTTGTGTAACTTGGAGGATCCTGCCCCCTGATAGATAGTTGACCATTTTTTTCTCCTTGTTCAGTCTGGTGAGTGGGGCATCTGTATATCGTACCATGGAGTCCCCTATGACTAGAGTCTTGGGTATTGTAATGGCTTAACTTATGGTCTTGGTAGTTGCGGCACCACTGGGTGTGGCTGCATGTGCATTGTTAGGTATTTCGAGTCTGTTCAGGATAATTTTTGCAGGGAGGTCTTTGAGGTTTGGGAAGATTGTGTATATGTGCCTCAGTATAAGTAGGTCTATGTGAGAGGTGTGTACTTTGTGTGGTAGGTGTTGCATGTTTGTTTCTGACAAAAAGATTATTTTGAGTGATTGTATGTGAGAGTTTTGCCTCCAGAGTTATTGTTTATGTACATTGCTCACATAGTGTTTGTTTCTTTGAGGACTAAATGATTGTCAGTGAACATTAAACAATGGTTACGTTGCCTAAAAGATACCCATATCCACCAAACAGGTTGTGGAGAAATTGGGAAAGTGCATATCCATGATGTCAGCTCCTTTGTTGGGTGAGCTACAAGAGTGAGGTGTGTGAGGGTTAATACTAGGCTTGCCAAGTGTGTTTTGGGGACTAGACTAGGCTGTATAATACCATATATATTAAATTCAAGGGACGGTGCTCCTCAACACAAAAACTAGCTGCTGTATGCTATCAAGCACACAAAGTAGTTGTCATGCATTCACCAAGTTAGTGGTACAGTTTCAGATATAGCTTTATATGGAAAGCTTAGTTTATAGGTGTCTGCATCTATTCAGGGCACTACTAACTGCTGCTGCACAATGATCAGTGGGATGCAGATCTGCCAAATTTATATAGACACAACATAGGAAAGTGGTTTCTAAGCCCTCTGGCCAATAAGATGATTACACTTAACAACTTTGTTATATAAGTCATTGTGCAAAAATATTGACTGTCACTAACTCAACTTTTGTACGTTGACACTTACCTTTATCAAACACTAAAAGTATTTCAGTTGCAGTTTGGGAGAAAAAAGAAGGAAGATCAGCAGTGGGGGAAAATAAATTGGATACCTTGAGTGGCTACAAAATACAAGAAAACATAGAATGTTTTGGTGAAAGTGCCAGCATAATTTTTTTATACACCAAGTTGTTTGTTCTTCTTTCGGCTTTTCCCAGTTAGAGGTCACCACAGAAGAACTCCGGTCCGCTAATGATTGGCAGCTGATTTTTACAGTGCCGAGGTGCCAACCCGACGCCCAACCTTCAACGAAGGCACGCCCATTCACGCATGTCTTTCAAACGCCACTCGACTGCGGGGAGGACATGCAGACTCCACACAGAAGGTGCTCCAGCCAAGAATCGAATGGGAGAGCCTCATGCTGTGAGGCGACAACGCTACCGCTGCACCACCGTGGCTTTTTTTTTATACACCAAGTAAACTCATAAAAATATACCCACCCTCTGACCCAAACTGTTGTTAGTGCCAGAAGGGAGAAAGAGGGACATGAGAACATGTATTTTGGAAGTGCAGTGTTTTGGGAAAATGTAAAACAGATGGAGAGAGTATCCTAAGGTAACTAACTGGCCGGGAAATTATGCTTGCCAAGGATCTATTTTTTACAGATATCCAGAATGTCCCCTTCTGTGATTATCAAGTCAAAAACCTTGTATGGTCTATTACCCTAACTGCTAAAAAGTTAATTACGAGACACAAAGTGCCAACACCCTCCCCCATAGAATAATTAGGTTGTTAGACCCTTTAAGGGAGGAAGAAGAGAGAGCATTACTAATACAGGAAAGGGGGAGCAGAGTAGAAAATGGCACATGTGGTTGCAATGCCCGGCAAGAGCACAGTGAGAAAAATGGGAAGGTCATTGAGAGGACCTTAAAGATTAGGGGACCCAACCCAAATTAGGCACATAAGAGTAAAGTAATGTAATCTAATTTTGGTATGGAAGAATTAATACAAAATAACTTTAGCTATAAATCAACACTTAAAATAGTTTCTTTCCACTGTCAGAGTGTCACTTATTGAAATTGTGTTTTGTTTCAAGTGAGATCAGTTATAGATGGAAATAACTTTGGGTACTATGCACGATGAATGCCTTGTATGTATAGATGGTGTTTAATAAAATTGTTTAAAAAAAAGAACAAGGGGAATGTAAGCAGTATAGAGTTATCAGTCTCGTATCATACTGCATGAAAGTGCTGGAGCAGGTGGTTGATAAATGATATGCAGAGTAGTAGAAAGTAAGAAGGAAATAAGTACTTTGAATTTAAATCAGAATGCAGCATGACCAAACTGATGTTTACAGAAAGACAAATAGGGAAGAAGAAGCCAGATATGAGGAAAGAGTCCAATTTGGCATTCCTGTACTTGGAGAAAGCATATGGCAAGGTAACTAGAAAATTGATTTGGGCAGTCCTGCAATAGCACAAAGTCGCAAATTCTGGTGGAATTAGTGCAGATTATGTACAGCGAGTCAGTGACACAAGTACATACAATGTTCGGCTCTGAGCCTGTCATTTATACTGATGAAATACTACATTAGCAAACAGGTTGGAGGGGACAGATCAGCAGACCTGCTGTATGCATTACAGGCAGACTCTGAACAAGAACTTCAGCAGATGATATTGGGAATGGAATACAAAACTATGGGCCATGTCAGCAAATGGGGGATATCAGATGGGGCAGAAAACTGAGGTAGAAGGGAAAACAGTGGAACAGATTGGGAGGAATGGTTGAGGAGAAGGGAAGTCTGAATGAGGAGGTCAAAGCTGAAATCAGAGGGGCTGCAGCCAACTGGCATAGAGTGGCAAGGGTAGTGTCTGACAGAACAATGCCAAAGAGGCAGAAAGGTTAGATGTACAAAACAGTTGTGCAACCAGTACTACTGTATGGTACAGAAAGCTGGACAGGGAAGCTACAGGTGATGGAGGTGAATTGCCTGAGATGGGTGGTAAGATACACCTGTGGTCAGCAAAAATTGAGGACATCTGAGCAAAAGGCAGAGTAGCTCCAATTACAGAAAGTATCAAAGAGATCTAATTACTGTGAGTTGAGCACATTTGCTGAAAAGCAAGCAGAAGGTGATTTGGTTTAGAAGATTTGGGAGAGACTGGAAAATGCATTGGAAATGAGGATATCTGGCAAAAAAATGGATGGACTGCATGAGGGAAGCAGGCATGACTGGTGAAGAAGTCAGAGAGGTGGTAACGGTTGACTTGATGCACTAACTCCATGTAGAAAATGGGAAAAGAGGGGATGATAATGATATGTAATATAAACATATTAATTCCAAGAGTGCACAATCTCTGAGAAGAGGGAGATGTATGTGTCTTTATTCATGCGTGAGTTTGCTTATATATTTTAGTTTCTATCCTTATATGTCTTCAGGTGCAAGCAGAGAACAATTTATGTTCATCATGTTGATCACTGTTGCAGTAGGCTAAGCTATATGGATTATATTCAGCCAGCTTCCAAAGCTAAAGGGCACTTTCCATGTGCCCAAACTGTTAGATCTGATGTTATTAGTTTTCATTCTGTCCTCAACTTATGGGTTCGGCTCTGATCCCTTGGATCTGACTCAGCTATTGCAAAAGTTTGTGACAACCAGAAAACTCTCAAGCTACTCCCTTACCCACAATGCACCAACCCCAAGTACCTCAGATCTCATTTGCGCTTCCAGCGAAAGACATAGTATTATGGTGCTCTCGAGCTACTCCTAATTAATAAGATTAGATTAATTCTTTTTTCTCTTTAAAAATTTGTTTCCTTCCTTTTTCAGTTTAATTACTGTTTAAACTTTAACCCTTTTGCCTAAAACCTTCTCTAGTTTACCCTTTTTGTACTCATGTACTACTTCTGTACTATTGTTAGTACTCTCTCCCTTCCTTTCACTGCAGAGTGTATTTTTCTCTTTTAATACCATCATTGGTAGTCGCTGGTTTAAAAAAATGTACCAAATGTATGTATGTGCCTTTCGGCTTTTTCCCGATTAGGGGTTGCCACAGCGGAACTCCGGTCCGCTAATGATTGGCAGTTGATTTTTACATGCCGAGTTGCCAGCCCTGACTCACAACCTTCAAAGAAGGTACGCCCATTCACGCATGTCTCTACGCAGAAAACGCTCTAACTGAGAATCGAACTGGACAGCGTCTTATTGGGAAGCGACAACGCTACCGCAGCACCACCACCGCGGATTTAAAAAAAAAATGTACCAAATGTGGTCACACAAAATACCGCTTTCAGATGCACATTCTTTGTGCTTATTGTGTAGGACCACACCACCTCCAGGAGGACTGCTTCATTTGCCACTTCTTCGACCCTAGAGTTCTGATGCAGCGTAGGAATAAATTAATGCTTAAAGGGTTACTTCCTCCTCCTTTTTCTGTGGCCTTATCTGGAGCTTCCCCTGCAAAAACTAAAAAGACTATTTCTCCTAGTACTTCGATGGCTTCTACTAAGTTGTCTGGGAAATCAAAGAAAAGATCTCTTGCGGATCTGACTCATAAGATCCTAAAAAGAAAATTACAAAATTGTCTGATCTTACTTCACACTCTGATCCAAGACACCTGACTAAGGAGCTATCAGATCCGACTTCACAGTCAGATCTGAAGTTTGAGGCCTAGGCATTTATCGGTTCAGACTTCTCCAGATCCAACACCAAAAACATCTAAACCTGTGGGTCATTCCAAGCCCCTTCCAAGGACCTCTCCCTCAGTGGACCCTGTTCCGTCCAGGGTTCCTTCTCCATTTTTGGAGAGACCTAGGTCTTCTTCCCTTGTGCCCACTCGATCTCCCAGGAGCCTTATGGAAGAAGAAGATATGGAAAGGTTAGTGAGAAGGATTCTGTCTGAGCAGAGCATATCAAGTGTTCTGTTGGCTCCTACCCATTTGGGTCAGGAGATCCAGCCTTCCACTACTGCCCCTGTGCAAGTTCCTCCTCCAACTCCATACTCTGTCTTTGGAGATACCATATCTGAGTTGTTTGAGCCCGTCTGCATCAGATCCAAGAATATCTTTATCCTTTGATCCAAAGCTTGCTCTGAGCTCTTCAATAACATTCGATCCGGAGAGCTGTAGTAGCTGGAGCCGCAATGTCAGGTTCATGGTGTCACAGTCGACTCTGAAGTTCTCTGAGCAATCTCTGCACCTCACGGTCTCGGCGCATGTTAATTCAGCTCAGACTTCAACCTTGGGGGAGTTCTCCTTGGAGCAGGGAGGAACTTCAGTCCAGAGGCTTGCCCTTGTACAACCCGAGGTCCTGTTCCTCTCTGGGGTTCTGCCTTTCAGGTCATGGAGAACGCCTGGTCAGCATTCTCCACAAAGATGGTTCCCTTCTCCTTAAATCCTCAGTCTACAGATTTGCCATCTTTTCACTTAAAGTCTTACCTACCCTCTCCACAGGGACAGCTGATACTGAAACACCATGCTTCCCACCAGGATCTTTCCATCTCTTCCAATACCACCTCAGAGCATCCCACTGAGGAGGTTCCCTAAGAAGAGAATGTGTAAGAGGAAGCATGCACTTAGATTTTCCCGAAGAGTCAGTCACAGAAGATACAGATTTTGATGAAGGTGAAGGGTTCCCATGGTCACCTCTTGAAGATGTCCATTTTGGAGGCATCCCTGAAATCCTGAAACATAGAGGTGTCTAGAAGTCCAGGAACCCTTCATCTGAGGAGTCTGTGTTCCTGGAGACATTTGGTACTGGCCCATCTACCTCCAGGGTGACTGTGCTCACCGATAACCTCATAAATTTGATCTCTTGTTGGGCATGGAACACCCTGAACACCAATAAACCAATCCCCCAGAGACTGGAAAAAATTTTAACAGAACCAGAGGACAGACAGTTTTGGACAAAAGGGGTACCTGTTGATGCTGTGGTCATGGCAGTGGCCACTAAGAAGGAACTTATACAAAGAGAGTTCCACTGTCCATCCTCCAAACAAGCAGCCTCCAGTTAATTGATAGGTTTCGGAAGTATGTCTGTGCTTCAGAGACCGTTGCCTTAATGTCTCTGAACTATTTAGCATATTTCAGCAGGTTACAGAGAGACCTAGTTAAGGAACACTCTCATACCCTTTCAGGATCAATTTCTGATGAAGTACAGGCCTCCTTTACTTCTCAGTTGGCTACCCTGAAATCAGTTTCCAATTCTTCCATAAGGTTAATTCTGCATGCAGCTGAAGGAACTTCAAGGGCAGAGGGTTCTGGCATTTCAATAAGGAGGCACACCTGGATGTGCTTATGTGATTTTTACAGAGCCCTTCAGTTCTTCATTCATCAATGCCCACTTTGACGGAATTTGGCTCCAATGTTAAGGACACTTTATCCAGGTGTGAAAAGGATAGAAAAACCCTGTCTGCCATGGGTGTATGTTTTTCCACGCCTCAAAGATCCTTCTCCAGGAATCATCGAGGTACTGGGAAAATTTGGTTCAAAACGTCCCAGCGTCCTTTCCAGGATATGCACGGAGGAGGTTCCCCCAAAGGTATTGGTGGAACTCCAATGGTAGATGTAGACCTTGCAGCAGAGATGGCCCGCAAAATCAAGGGTCCAGAGAGTGTTTTTTGACAGACCCTTCCACGCTCCTAAAAGGGGCCTGATTATTCCTTACTGGGGGCAGTTGGGGGTCGATTATCCCTGCACCAGAGAGCCTGGCTAGAGGTAACAGATACGTGGGTGCAAGAGGATCATTTCCAGAGGTTATATAATACTCTTTTCCCTTTCTCCTCCAATCTCAAGAAAAATACCCAATGTTCCACCCTGTCAGAGGGAACAAGCAGCACTTCAAACACAGAAGCTGCTAGAAAAAAGAATCATCCAAGAGGTCCCACTAGACCAGATAGAATCCGGAACTTACTCGAGATTCTTTTTAGTGCCAAAGAAAACAGGAGACCGGAGAACAATCTTGGATCTCAGCAACTAGAACAAATCAGTTTGACGCACCAAGTTTCAGATAGTCATGGTTCCATCCATTCTTCCATTTCTGGGCGAGGACAACTAAATATGCTCAATAGACCTTCAGGACACACACTCGCATAAAGATGAACAGACTGTCCAGAATGTGTTTACACTTCCGGCTGGGAGCCAGTCATTACCATTTCAGAGTTCTTCCCTTTGGTCTCACAACAGTCTCCAGGTTATTCACAAAATGTATGGCAGTAGTGGCAGCTCACTTGAGACTGCAAGGAGTCTGGGTGTCTCCATATCTAGATGAATGGCTCATTGCTGCCCCAACCAGGCATCAAGTAATAGAGGCAAGAAATCAGATTCTTCAGACATGCTGTTATCTGGGAATAACCATAAACTAAGAAAAGTCTCACTTGGAACCTACTCAAAAGTTGGAGTTTATAGGAGCATTGTTCAACACAAAGTCAATGATAGCTTCAGTGCCTCCTCCAAGAGTTCAGACCTTAAGAACACAGATGAGGAAAATAATCTACAGCACCAAAGTATGCCCGCTTGGCTCTTCAGACCCTAGGATCGATGGTAGCAGCAATACCTCTAGTACCGTTAGACAGGTTTTACATGAGGGTTCTACAATGGATGCTAGCCACACAATGGTCAGTACTTTACCAACTTATATCAACCCCGATGCATATTCCACAGATTTGCAAGAAAGATTTCAGGTGGTGGATTCAATCAGAACAGGTCCTACAAGGCCATCTATTCATTTCCCCTCAGCCCAAAGCCATAGTGACCACGGGCGCTTCCCAGTTAGGGTGGAGGGCATTACCTGGGGAAGACAGTCCAAGGCACTTGGTCCCCCGAAGAGGCCAATTTTCATATTAATGTTCTAGTGATGAGAGCAGTGCTTTTAGCATTGCAGGCCTTTCAAGAAGCTCTCCCCTCATAAACGATTGCAATTCAAATAGACAACATGTCAGTTGCTTGGTACATTAAGAAGCAGGAAGGAACGAAATCTTACTCCTTGTGTTGAGAAGCACTCAAAATGTGGCAATGAGCGATCTCATCCAACCGCTTTTTGTATCAGAGCACACATTTGGGGGGGGGGGGGGAGTCCAGTGTGATAGCAGACAAGCTGAGCAAGTGGATTCTTCTACCTCATGTATGGTCTCTCGACAAAAATGTGGCGGATATGATTTTTCGACAGTGGCGCCAATCTTGCTGCGATCTTTTCACTTCTCTCCCAAACAAGTGCAGCAGCTACTTTGCCTTAATCCCCCCATAGGGAGAGTCACCAAGGGATGCTCTACTTTATGACCCTCCCCGGCCTTCTTTATGCCTACCCACCAATCCCACTAATTTCCAACTTTCTGCAGAAAGCTGCCATGTTGAACAGCAAAGTTATCCTCATGGCATCTTTTTGGCCTTGACAGATTTGGTTCCCTTTCCTTTGGCCTCACTCCAGCTGTGGATTCTGGATCTCACTCCAGACCTGTCTCATCCAACAGGCATGCTTGATGTAGACTTTCTGAACCTCAGTCTGACTGCTTGGCTTCTCCAATTCCATTAAGAGCCAGACAGCCTGTGCTCCCCTCTCCAGTCCGTCATACAGTTTAATCTTCACATAAATCATTAACATGTAAACTCTACTCCAGTAAATGAAGATTTGTGTACTGGGCCCACAACAATAACATTGATCCCTTATCAGCCCCTTTGTAAGGTATCCTTGAATTCTTAGCCATACTTTTCAAAGGTGGAGCTAGCTGCTCCACAGTAAAGGTCCTGCTAGCAGCAATCTCAAGTTTTCACACAGGATTTGAAGGTGTTTCTCTTGCCTCCCATAGACTTTGCCAAACCTTTTTGTGAGGTACTCTTCTTGTAAGACCTCCTTTTAGAGAGCATACTCCCCCATGGGATCTTAATCTGATTTTGCAGCAACATATTCAACCCCCCCCCATTTGAATCAGCAGCTAAATGTGAATTCAAGGATCTGTCTTGGAAAACAATTTTTCTATTAGCCATTACTTCTGCCAGAAGAATTCTAGAAATTCAGGCCTTGTCTTCGAAACCACCTTATTTGATCTTTCACAAAGACAGAGACATTTTAAGAACTAATGCTTCCTTTCTCCCGAAAGTGGTTTCAGAATCTAATATTAATCAGTAAGTTTGCTGGGATTCTTCCCTAGATTTTCTAACAAAGGTGAATACACATTATATTTATTGGATGTCCACAGGCAGTTATGCTTTTACCTGCAGAGAACAGAAAATATTAGGAGAACTGACCAGTTATTTCTCTCTCTTTCTGACATGAAACTTAGAAAACCCATTTCCAAAATTACTCTATCCGGATGGCTTATGGATTGTATTTCTTATATGTACAACAAATTGGGCATTACCTTATCGAATCCATTACAAGCTCATTCCACTAGAGCCTTGGCTACTTCATCAGTCTTCCAGTCTAGAGCTTCCATGGATGACATTTCTGCTGCAGCAATTTGGGCTACTGCCCATACATTTTGTTACCAGTTACAAATTGGATATGGTCTCCAGAGGCAGAGCATCACTCGGTTCAATGGTGTTCAGGAATATCCTTCTTTGAGTCCACCCGGGGATGTAGGTAGCTGGGGACTCTGTCCCATAAGTTGAGGATAGAATGAAAATTGACAACATCAGATAAAGAAATTATGTACTCACCATAACTTTCCACCTGTGTTGTCCATTTTCATTCTTCCTTAACTCCCCTCCCACCAACCTCCTGTCCTGTAGTCTCCTGGAAGATTGAGCATTTTTCTGATTATGCCACTTCCTTGGAACATAGCTCCTGATATAATCTCCTCTCTCTCTAATGCATTACTTCTTTCTGCTATCAAACAAGATCCTGAGGTACTTGGGGTTGATGCATTGTGAGTAAGGGAGTAGCTCATGAGTTTTCTGGTTGCCATGAGCTTTTTGCAACAGCAGAGTCTGATCTCAGGGATCCGATCTGAACCCATCAGTTGAGGAAGAATGAAAGTGGACAACACAGATGGAACTTTATGGTGAGTGCATAACTTCTTTGTTCTTTTAATTGTATTTGAGTCGTGCAAAAAGCCCTGGTTTTCCATTTTCCTTACAGTCAGGGTCAGACTGTTGGAGTAATAGTTTTTAACCTTTTTCTTGCTCCCATTGCTTTGAAGTGGAATCATATCTCTGCTCTTTTTATCTTCAGGCCCTTGTCATCCTCCCATACCATGTTAAAATGTGCTTAGTAATGTTATTACTTTTACTATTGTTATAAGAAGTATGTCATGAATCTCATTCAGCCCTATTATCTTGTGTACCAGTAATTTAAGATCTTTCAGATTTTTTTTTTATGTGAAGTTAATAGAATCAAGCTGTTTATCACTGGTATGCAGTGGTGCAGCGGTAGCATTTTCACCTCACGGCAAGAGGTTCTCCCATTCGATTCTTGGCTAGAGCGCCTTCTGTGTGGAGTCTGCATGTCCTCCCCATGGTCAAGTAGCGTTCGAAAGACATATGTGAATGGGTGTGCCTTCTTTGAAGGTTGGGCGTTGGGCTGGCACCTTGTCACTGTAAAAATCGACTGCCAATCATTAGCAGACCTGAGTTCTGCTGTGGCGACCCCTAACCGGGAAAAGCCGAAAGAAAAACAACAACTCTGTAAATTGGATTTGGTAACTTCCTCTTCAGTTCCTTCTCAGACACTGAGCTCAGTTATTTATTTAACAATCTCATTTTTCTGTGTTCTTCTCTGCTTAATCCCCATTTTTGTGTTTATTTAAGCCTCACTATCCCTAACTTTCTTTGTTCCTTAATTAACCTATAAAATACTTTATTTCTGGTTATGGCAGATTTAGCTTTATTTCCATCAGTTTGGGCCTTTTGTGCTATATTTAACCTTCCTGCCTCCTTTTGTTTTAGCTGGTTGTGTTTCCGTTGTATTTCCCAGTACTTCAGTACTATACAAGTATTTGTAGAACTTGATGTCATTTAATTTGAGAGCCGTGTTGTGCTTTTAACTTTTTCTGATTTGCAGAAAAACTTCTAGTTTTGAAATCCTAAATTTATCCCTCTTATTTTGAGGACCGTCCCTTTTTGACATAGTCTGCTGCCTCACTTTGAATGGATTTTCCCTGTGATTGACTTGACTTAACCGTGAAATACACATGATCCTAAATGGCTACACATTCCATATCTGTTACCATTATTTCTTCCTAACTTGAAAGTCCAAGTTGAAAGGCTGCCATTCGTCTCAGGCAGGTTCCAATGCTAGTTTTCTGGCACATGCTCACTGTACAGCATCATCTTAACAATGTTGCATACTTATTGCTCCCTAGAGCTGGCAGATTAAAATACCCCATAAACAGTAATTTGTCGTCTTCTGCCATCCAGAAAGTTGCTTTTGTTCTCTTCTAATCCATTTCCCCCAGAAGGGGGACTGCTTACTAATTCTCTGTATACTTTGCCAACATAGCTAGTCACTAATATGACTCAAAGAACCTCTTAATATCTTCCTTCTTAACTTAGGTTTTTGCAGCTTTATGAATCTTTTTATTCCATATTTCTGCAATTGCCAGAATGCCTTTGCAGAGCCACTAGGACTGTAAATGTTTATCTTGACTGTGGAAATTGGTACTTATTGCCTTCCATTTTTCTTCTGCCTTAACTGTTTTCCCTAGCTTCCTCTGCATGTTTGCTTTTGGAGTACATTAACTGCCTTTTTGGGGGGTGGGGAAGGGAGGTCTACTATTCACAAAGGGAAGAGGCCAAAATTTCCCTAATGTCTCCTTCCCCCCCTTATAAATGTAGGTAGTTTTAAAGCTTGCAAATTAAATATCCAAATCTGTTATCAAGAGTCAGGTTCTCCTTATGGACAAAACACACAGATTATTTTGTCAATATTAGCTTGCTTCCTTACATCTGGAATCCTAGTCTCCAGTGAAAACAAAGTCCTGATCTCCCACTCCTATTGTAGAAGTGAGTTGATAAGCCACCCTAGCCTCATCTATGCAGTAAAGAAACAGAGCTTTCAAGACTGTAGCCTTATGTTTTGTCCAAGGCTCCTAACTCATATACTTGGACAAGTACTGTCATTGTTTTCTTAGGCAAATCATTTATCATTGCATGGAGATAACTGCATGTTGCTTCTGCAGTCCTAATCATTGCAGTGGTAGTGCGCAAAGTGTGGGGTCTATTTAATTCTGTAAAAATTGTACATAAAATTATTTTTTACCGTGTCCTGTAATCTGCATGTGTAACTGCTATACTGGTTTAGTTGTCCTTATAGTCTGCACTTTAAAGGAATGAAAAAAGCTCATCTAAATTTAAGAAACTTTACAAAATGTTCAGATTTTGTACAACTGGTTTGGGTAGTACCAAATGCATTTTATTGTTGTTTCTGAACTCTGGCTTATTAATGCCATACCAGAATTTGAAATAGCTCTTCTGTAGTATGTTATCCTTAGATGTGATAAGAAACAAGTTGGGTGAGGGTGGAGGTGAGGAATGATAGTTTTATTGCATGACAACCTGATTTGTTATCTATGTGATAAGCAGAGCCTATATAGTATGCATAAAGACGCTGTTAGTCCAGATAAAATAAATGCCACAGAAGTATTAACTGCAGCCTGTTTGTACTCTATGATATGCTTGCGTGTCATGTGCCAGTGATTAAGAGATAATCGTTGGTTGAATACAAATACAAGAAGAGTTGCTTTTGATAACAAATGTAACAGTAGACTGCAAACAGAGACACAATACTTTCAGTCATTAAACTTTATTTTAGTCAGTAAATCTTCCTACGAGGACAAGCATAACATCTGTTGTACAGAGTATATAAGGCTGGATGTTGACAACAGCACCATCCAGTGAGTGCACTGTTGAGTCGTGTTTGTTTCTACAAGTAGACACATGCTTATGTTTGCTGTGGTGTTTGAGTCAAAGAAAATGTTATCCAAGCATCGTGGGCCACCATTTGGACTTTTTTCCACATCCTACATCTTGATGATTTGTGCAATGTTTCAGTGGAACCTAGCCAGTGACACTGATGTAGAGGGATAAAGTCGTGGCTATAGCCCATGTGATCCAAGTTTGATTAGTGGCTCAGGCACTTGACTACACTGACGGGTGAAGGTGGGGAAAGAGTAGAAAACTCACAACTACACAGTGTAGTAGGCATCCTGGAAGGGAGCTTTCAGCTCACTAAACCACTGTTGGAAGGTAGTCCTTATTAGCAAATGCAAGGAGAGGGCACTGAGTCTCCTTGGTGATGTAGGTAGCTGCCCATCCCCTACCAAAAGGTGGGGATAAGATCTTTACACAGACTTTTGTCATAGTCTGGTTGTTGGTTTGAGCGAAACCCCTCAGTGAGTACCTAAAAGGTGACCCCTCCAGGCAGCTGTCACTTTAGTAGATCTGGGAATCCCCCACTGCTGGGGAATGAATGAGCTTAGGTATGTTGGGGGGAGGCTTGAAAGTCAACAAGACAGAGGGGAAAAATGTAAAAAAAAAATAAAAAAAAAATGTTATAATGGAACCTTTCTCATCATTTTGTAAGCTTTGTCCCCTTTACACAAATGTAAAGTAGGGCTAAAGAACTTTCCACGGATTAGCCCCTTCCATGTTAATCAAATAATAAAGCCAATAAGTCTTCTTTTAAATAAATGTCTTCAAGAAAAAACATACTAGTCGTATGAAGCATCAAGGAGGTAGGAATAAATCAAAGCTGGGTATTCTGACTCCAAAGCAGAGCTGTTGTCAGGAACAACAGCAGATTATTTTCATTCTTACCGGGAATTTTAGTAATTGTATTGACAAGCTTCTAAACCATTAGTATAAACCCACACCTTCCCCATTCCCTGTCACAGATATCAAGGAAAAACAAGCTGCTTTGGTTCTTGTATTTTGGAGCATTTCAGAGAAGTGTAAACTAATGTAAATATTTCTTCTTAACCATTTCCCTGCTGCCATAGAGTGCCGAGGTGTGTGTGTGTGTATGTATATATGCGTGCACAAGTTTGTATGAACTTCATTTAACAGTGCAACTTAAGTCTAGAGTCTACTGATGCCGATCTATCTCCCTCTGGAGTTTTGCTACACCTGGTGTTGCATTACATAGAAACAAATCTAGTTCCATCTCTCTAGGAAAAGTACTCCTTTTGTCAAAAATATTAAGGGAAGTGTAAACACTCACAATTTCAGCAACATCTAATCAGCAATAACTTTATTTCCAAGACACAGTTATGGCCGTGATCAGATATTGCTTTGGTTGATGTCGTTTTATACTTGCCTGAAAGAACAAGTGATGTTAAGTTGTCTATCTCGCCTTCATTCTTGCTGGTTGGGTTCAGAGCCGATCCTCGGCTCTGACTCGGCCATCTTTAAAAGCTCGAGAGCTGCTTACCGGCTCGAGGCCCCCCTTTATCCCATGATGCCTGGCGCTAGATACCCAGATCTTGTTTGCCGCTTCTGCTGCGAGGTTGTTCTACTGGCTCAGGTCGTACTACTGTTATTTACTGTTATTTTCCTGAAAAATGACTGTATTGTAGTGTAGAATTAGTCGTTAGTTAGACTTTATTTATTGTAGTTAGTTTTTTTCCCCTCTAAATAGCTTTCCCTTCCTAAGAAACTCGTTTAAATTAGAGAGTTTCCCCTCCCTCCCTTCTCTCCTTTTTCCACAGAAAGGTTCTTTCCGTTTGAGTTAGAGGCTAACCTTTCTTTTCTATCTCCTTTAAAAAAAAAAAAAAAACAAAAAAAAAAACTTTTTCTCTGTAACCTGTAGTGTTAGTGATAAGTTTGTTTTTCTTTGTGGTAGTAGTACTTGTAGTGGGTTGTGGTAACTGTAGGGTATTAATATTTTTTATCGGTTACCTTAACTTTTTGTGTGAAAACTTGTCCTTGGTTTTCTTCCAAGAATGTCCAAGTATCAAAACCATCCAGATTCAAGAAGTGTGACTCATGCTGTCAGAAGATGTCTCTGACAGATGGTCACACTTCTTGTGTTTATTGTCTGGGCGCTGTGCACCTGCAGGACTCTTGCTCCATCTGTCATGCCTTCAGTCCAAGAGTCCTGCAGGAGCGCAAAAATAAATTGATTCTGAGGGGTCTGCTTAAACCCCAAGATTCACCGTCGAAGTCTCAGCCGGTGAAATCTTCCAGGCCACCTAAACTGTCGGCTCCCAGTTCGGAGCCGTCGTTGGGTGAAGCCACACAATCCATTCTGGCTCCGGCTGGAACCGATGTCCCTCCCTCCCAGTCGGCTCCGACACTGTCTTCGGAGCCGGCTGAGAGTCGAAAGAGATCCAGGTCTCCTTCTTTGGAGTTGATACGTTCGGCTCCAAAGTCGCCCCTGCTCCAATCGGAGCGTAGTCACCGATCATCCCACTCTTCTCGGTCCTCTAGACCTTTGGACCATGATTTTGAAAGAGTGGTCAGTAGGCTCTTGAAATCGCAGGCCCTTGCCAAAATGTTGTCCAGCCCTACTCATCAGGAGTCGGCTCTGTCCACAGCTAATGATATTCCTCCTCCGACTCTTCCTTTGAGCTCGGAGCCGGAGTTCGTTGGGGTTCGAGTCGTGGAACCATCTGCGCCGATACCCTCCCTTTCGGTTCCTTCGTCGGCTCCGATCCCTTCCATGGTACCTTCCCTGGAGGGATCTGGGTGCTGAGACTCCCTCGTCGGCTGCGAGGGGGCGAGTGGCATCAGACCCTTGTCCGACCACGCTCTCCCTCTCTCCCTCTCGGTGCTTCGGCGCAGGTGAGCTTGGCTCCCACATCTGCCTCGGAGCTGTCTCCCTCGGTGCGGGGAGGGCTTTTGGTTTTGTCAGAGCCTGAGCCTTCTCTGCGTCCGGGCAGGGACACCTTTGAGGTGATGAGGAGTGTGCTGGCCCCTGAGTCAGTCTCATGATCGACCCCATCAGCTCCTCCCCCTAGGGTGCCTGCGTCAGCCTATGCCCCTCTTCCAGATCCTAAGCGTGGGGATCCAGCGCTCCAGGACACCCCCTTGGGTGTATCCTCCTCTTCTGAGGCCTCCCCTGATCTTTCAGAGGAGCCACCTCGCAAGAGAAAATGCAAGAGGAAGCATGTTGACTCCCCCGAGTCTATTACATCGGATACCGACTTAGAGGAGTCGGAAGGGTCCCCAAGATCCCCCTCTGAAGATGTCTCCTTCTCAGACATCCTTGAGATGCTTAGGCAGAGAGGAAACTGGATTACCCTAAGCCCTTCCGAGGATGAGTCGGTATTCCTGGATGCGTTTGGATCCCGACCTTCCACCTCCTGATTGTATCCACCTTTCAACCCACTGATGTCTGTGGTGGCTCAAAAGGCGTGGATGGCTCAAGACACAGTAGAACCGACCCCTAGAAGACCTGCAAAATTCATTACTGCCCCGCAGGGCAAACAGTTCTTGACCAAGGGTGTCCCTGTTGATGCCATGGTGGTAGCAGCGGCCACAAAGAAGGAGTTGGCTGAAACTTCATCTGTCCATCCCCCTAATAAGGAGTCCAGGACGATGGACAGATAAGGGAAGCGGATGTTCTCTTCAGCGACCTTTTCCATGCGGTCCCTGAATTACTTGTGCAACTTTACCCGTCTTCAGAGGGATCTCCTTAAAGAGCTTGGAGATACCCTCCAAGATCCATCAGCTGAGGGGGCCCAGGCTAAGGCAGCCGCCCAGCTGGCGACTCTTAATTCTGTGGTAAACTCCTCCATGCGGCTCATTTCGTATGCAGCCGGTGGTGCGAGTAGAGCCGCAGGCAAAGGCATGGCCCTAAGGAGGCACGCTTCGATATGGTTATATAACTTTGCAGAACCTTTCAGAGCGTCTTTCACCGACACCCCCTTTGATGGTTCCTCTCTCTTTGGATCACAGGTGAAAGATACCCTTACCAGGTGTGAGCAGGAAGGCAAGATCCCCTCTGCTGTAGGAGTCTGTTTTTCCACTCCCTCCAAACCATATTCTAAGGGTCAGAAGAGTGGGAAGATGTGGTTCCGGAAATCCCAAGGAGCCTTGCTGGACACACGTGGTGAGTTTCCCTCCAGGGGCAGAGGAGGGAACAATAACAGACGCCGCCCTCGTGGCAAAGGGGGGTCCGCAAAACCAGGGCAGCAGAGAATCCTTCTCTGACAAGCCCTTCCAGCATCCCTGAAGGGTTGCCCGGCTGCTCACCTCTGGAGGCAGTCGGGGGAAGACTATCACTGTACCCAGGAGCCTGGCGAGACATAACACAAGACAAATGGGTACAGTCCGTCATATCCGGAGGCTACAGAATCCCCTTCGTTCTCACCCCCTTAAAGACATACAAGTCCCTTCCAGATGTTCCACCCAATCTAAGGGACCAAGCAGTGCAACACGTCTCAAAACTGCTAAGAAAAAGGGCCATCCAGCAAGTCCCAGCAGACCAACAAGGATCCAGAATTTACTCAAGGTTCTTTTTGGTACCAAAAAAGACAGGGGACTGGAGACCCATTTTGGATCTCAGCAGACTAAACAAGTCTGTAAAAAGGACAAAATTCCAGATGGTCATGCTTCAGTCCATTTTACCCTTTCTGGGTCAGCACAATTGGATGTGTTCCATAGATCTTCAGGATGCATACTACCACATAAAAATGGACAGACGCTTCCGACGATTCCTCTGCTTCCGGCTGGGAGCCAGCCATTATCAGTTCAGAGCTCTGCCCTTTGGTCTCACCACAGCCCCCAGGGTGTTTACCAAATGTATGGCAGTAGTTACCGCTCATCTGAGACGGCAGGGATTCCAGGTGTTTCCATATCTCGATGACTGGCTCCTCACTGCTACCACCAGACATCACCTTCTGCGAGCCAGACACTGCACCATCGACACTTGCTCCAGGCTAGGTATCACAATAAATTTCGAAAAGTCTGCATTGTCGACCTGTCAATCTATCACCTTTATAGGCGCAAATTTAAATACCAAAGACATGTTAGCAAGCCTCCTACCAGACAGGGTTTCAGTGATTCGTCAGCATGTCAAGATTTTATTAGCATGCAAAAGGATTCAAGCCAGGTTTGTCCTTCAAATGCTAGGTCTCATGGCAGCAGCTATCGTACTTGTTCCTCTAGCTCTATTTCACATGAGGATTCTCCAGTGGCTTCTTTTCACCCAATGGTCCTTCCAGCAACTTCCCATGTTTTACATGATTATGATCACTCAGGCATGCAAGAAACACCTTGCGTGGTGGATGGTCTCCACATCAGTGCTCCACGGCAGACCATTTGTTCTTCCCCCTCCAGTGGTTACAGTGACCACGGACGCCTCCCTGATCGGGTGGGGGGGGGGGGCATTATCAGGGCAGAACAGTCCAAGGCACCTGGCAACCTCATGAGTATCATCTGCACATAAATGTCTTGGAGATGAGGGCCGTGCTCTTAGTGTTGCAGGCTCTTCAGGACTCTCTTCCTACCGGGACCATTGCAGTTCAAATGGACAATATGTCCGTAGTGTGGTACATCAACAAGCAGGATGGAACCAGGTCCTACCCCCTATATTGCGAAGCACTCAGACTCTGGCAGTGGGCGATCTCTTCCCAAAGGTTTCTGATTGCAAAGCACATCCGTGGGAAGTCCAACATTATAGCAGACAGACTGAGCAGAGCAATTCTCATGCCTCACGAGTGGTCTCTGAACCAGGTGGTTGCGGACCAAATCTTCCGCAGATGGGGCCAACCTTGCTGTGACCTTTTTGCAACTCCCTTCAACAGCAAGTGCAGCAATTTCTTCTCTCTCCTTCCACTCCCCAGGCATCCCCCTAGAGACGCTGTAGTCCACGATTGGCCCCAGGGACTTCTTTATGCATTTCCTCCTTTCCCCCTCATACCGAAATTGATTCAGTAGGCTGCCGTTTCGGGTTGCAAAATTATCCTCATTGCTCCTTACTGGCCTCAACAAATATGGTTTCCATTCCTGCACTCCTATCTTCTTGAACAGCCTTGGACTCTGGACCTAGTTTCAGACCTGAACAGCCTTGGACTCTGGACCTAGTTCCAGACCTCCTGATTCATCAATCGGGCAGGCTGCACCAATCCCTGCATACTCTCCAGCTCACAGCGTAGTTGATTTCCCCAACTGTGCGAGAAATCCTTTTGTCATCACACAAGTCTACGACCAGAAAAACTTACGCTAGTAAGTGGAAACGTTTTTCTTCCTGGGCAGAGGCAAAAAGCATAGACCCCTTTTCAGCCCCAGTGCACTCCATTTTGGAATTTCTAGCAGAACTCTTCCATGCTAGTTCTGCTTCAGCTACAATTAGAGTCCAGTTAGTGGCAATTTAAAATTTTCACATTGGCCTGTCGGAAAACAATATCATGTCCCATAAGCTGTGTAAAGCCTTTCTCAAAGGAACCACTCTGCTCAGGCCCCCAGTGAGAAATCCTCCACCACCGTGGGATTTAAATTTGATTTTAACTTTGCCCCCTTTCGAACCTGCAGCTTCTTGTTCGCTGAAGTTCTTTTCTTGGAAAACCCTCTTCCTGGTAGCTATTAATTCAGCCAGAAGAGTTTCGGAACTACAGGCTCTTTCTCTCCATCCCCCATACCTCGTGTTCCACAATGACAGGGTTGCTCTTAGGACTAATCCGTCCTTCCTTCCTAAGGTCTCTTCAGAGAGTAACTTGAATCAGTCTATAGACCTTCCTGTGTTTTTCCCTAACCACTCCAACAGGGCGGAATATAAGTTGCATCAGTTAGATGTTCACAGGCAGCTACGCTTTTATTTGCACAGAACCAAGGACATTAGAAAATCAGATCAACGTTTCCTGTCTTATGCAGTAGGTAAACAAAGTCTTCCGGTCTCCAAAGTAACCTTATCCAGGTGGTTGACTTCTATCATCACATTCATATATCAACTGAGGAATAAAGAATTGCCAGTTAAACCAAAAGGTCACTCCACCAGAGCTTTAGCTACTTCGGTGGCCTTTCAGGCTAGGTTGCCCATGGAATCTATTTATGCTGTGGCTACATGGGCCAACTCACATACTTTCATTTCGCATTACAAGTTGGATTTGGTTTCCAGGAGCAGAGCTGATTTTGGTTCCACTGTTCTGAAGAGTCTTTAACGATGAGCCACCCAGGGTTTTAGGTGCTAGGGACGCTGTCCCAACCAGCAAGAATGAAGGTGAGATAGACAACTTAACATAAAGAAGTTATGTACCTACCATAACGTTCCATGTTAGCTGTCTTCTTCTCACCTTCTTTCTTGCGTCCCACCCTCCATCCCCCTATCCTAGTGGCCCGAGAAGAGTTCTTCTTGATTTTTCACTGGCTGAGTCTTCTATCGCTGTTCCTTTCTGACTAGTAGTCTCTCCAGTAGGATTTATGCATTCTAAGATAGGATTTCTTTATTATTATGTCTGCAGTTAGACTTACCAAACGAGATCTGGGTATCTAGCGCCAGGCATCATGGGATAAAGGGGGGCCTCGAGCCGGTAAGCAGCTCTCGAGCTTTTGAAGATGGCCGAGACAGAGCAGAGGATCGGCTCCGAACCCAACCAGCAAGAAAGAAGGCGAGAAGAAGACAACTAACATGGAACGTTATGGTAGGTACATAACTTCTTTTTAGCTAGCTTGGACATCTTCAAGGCTTTTGTTATTTTCAATTATAGCATTTTTCTAAGAGTTCTGTGTAGCATGGTATGGCCCTCAATTCGTCTAACTCATTTTCACCACTCTTGCTGTGACACTTAGGGCTCAATAAGGCTCAGTTTTAGAACACATCTTGTTTTTTATCTTTACAAATAACATGCTTAGTCTTGGCAGGATGGCCCAGTTGGTGCAGTATGCTGGTCGTGCAGCCATCCTCTCTGTTGATAGTTCTTTAATAGTGAGTAGCAGCATTGCTTCAGTTCTTTGCAGTTGTATGATTGCATCTATATGCTCGAAGGACAAAGGTAATACTCTCTGCTGACAGGTCCTATTGCTCATCTGCTGACAACCTGTCTCCTCCATCAGTTACTCAAATAAAAAAGGTGGAGTTTGCCAAACTGATAAGTGCAGTTATTGTTAATCAGCTCAAATTTGATTTGCATGTTAGCTAACCTTGTCTTGCCAGACATCGACAAACTAGGCTGTTTTTACAGGATCAGAGAACATTTTTTCCATAGTATGATGCAGAGCAAATCACATAATTAATTCTATCACTTTTTACTTGGCACACATTGTCACTAACTTACAGTCACCATTGCTGCATAATTTGAAATTGAATACTGTAGATTGTTCAAATTTGTTACAGGCCTTCATTGAAAAATGTCATTGCCCATCCCTGTGTAACTTAATATGGCTCAGATTTAGCCATTAACTGTAGTGAATACAGCTAAAAGTTGCTGTTATGCTACTTTATGGATCCGTGTCCTGTGGTAACCAACACAGTGACCGTTTGTATGCGTCCAGTGTGAGCCAGTCTGTTACTGGTAATTGAAGGGTGCATGTTACTCAGACTTTGTAGGCAAGGTTATCTTAAAATTAAAGCCCACTTTAAGGAGTTATTCATTTAAGCTTGCATTAAAGATCTACTACTCTAGGAAATGATAATGTGTTTATGGTGTAACTTAATGCATAAATGATGATGTTGCATTGTACTCTCCATTAATCTAGCTCTAATCTTTTCGGAATGTATAATTTTAGTTCTTTTTCTTATTAGTTGGTAGATACAAACTATATTACTCTCTGGCTGTATCTGTTGTTATTACTTCTTTCCTTTCTGACAGTTGTCTTGTGTCTTCTTCCTTGACTTGAAGTTATCTACGCATTTTAAAGTATTATTTACTTATCTATGCAAGTTGTTTATTGGAGTGTTTCTCTCTGGGACTTCACTAAAAATGAGATCCCGCAAATGTAAATAATAAACTATAAAATAGTTTGTCTACCTTGTAGCTTATCCTATTTTTTTCTGTATTAGAAACCTCATGGCAGACAACCTGTTTTTCCAGTGCAGTTTCTTAGTGCCTGATGCCCATCTCTTACTCAGCAGGACTCCAGCTTTTGACCTGGGATTCAGCAAATAGTACTGTAAAGAAATATAATATCTGGTTTATCCCTTCCATACGAAGAGTGTCAGTGAAGGATGTATGTAAGCAGGTCTTTGATTAGAACTGGTACAAGCTTTTTGACATATGGAGGTGGCTGGGTTGGTGTTACATTGAGCCTTCTCCAGATTTTTTTAAATGTGCGTCTCTAAGGACTGTGCATCCAGTGACACAAGTGTCTGCATTATTGTTCATTCAAACGCACACCAACACATCGTTGCACATCTAATGGTGTTGTATCTAAATTTTTCATTAAATGTTGCTCTAGTAGATCATGTAAGTTGCATTCTGAGGAGAGTCAAACCTCTGTTGGGTGCTCACCAATGCCTCTTCATAGCTTGCCTTTTATTACCTAAGTTAAACAATTGACCATTTTCACATCTGCCTTGCCTCCTCTCTGAAAAGCACTACTATTTTTGTTCCTTTTTTTTCCACTATGGATTTGCCAAACAGTCTGGTAAAATCCACACAGAAAAAGGAGAGATTAGCCTTCAAGTGGGTATTAGTTTCTCTCCATCTTCCTCTCTAGGATGATTCTGATACCTGCTTTTTGGTATTGCAAGGAGATACTGTGCCACTGTTATTGTCCAACTTATAAATTGTTTTTTTTTTTTTAATTAGCTGTCTTGGTAGAAGATGGAATTTAACCTTTCAGACTTTTTGTGTGTAGTTGCTCATCTATTTTTTGTTCAACTTCACCAGATTTCATTATAGTTGAAATTGTTGTATTTGCTGTAATGAATTATAACCCATGTCACCAGCCTAGAAGCAGTGATGTGTAAAGATTACCTTAAGAAATGTTCATACATGGTAAGCAACCCTGGCTGCTATAGTCCTGCGTTGTTGATCACTGTCTGTTCAAATTTGTGCATAATCCAGAATGATCCCTTAACATTTATACTCTTGTTAGGTTCAGTATCTGACTGACATGCCCCACTGTTCAGGAATTTTATCTAGTATGTTTTGACTATCTTAGCTGTGAAGTCATTTGGATTGAGACGTAGACCTCCAATGACACCTAATCCACTACCGGTTTGCAACATTTTTTTTGTTTGTTTTCAGTGCTAGGCCTGCATTGATAAAAACATACATTGTCTGTAATCTGGTTTAATTTTCTCTTCCACAATAGCTGTTGGTATACAAACATCTAACCTTCAGCTGATGATGCTTACTCAACAAGAGGACATATGTTTAGCAAATGACCTAAGCAGCGAGACATTTCCCTGTGGTACATTTCATTGGGGAAAAATGGCTAAAGTGGCATTCGACTCCAGAGAAATGTATTATGAATTCCTGGGGGCAAAGAGAAGAATGATGTGTCATGCCCACTTCAGTAACCAAATGCACGGAGAGAAAAATAATGTCAGTGGCCCCCCCCAAGGCAACTTGAGACAGCAGACAGTATGGCAGGCAGCAGCAGGCTGGCCAGTGGTCCTTCAGTGGCAGTAAAAATGCAGTGTACAATGGACAGTGCCTTTATGATTACTGTGTGTGGCAACTACCCCTTCATAGTCTCTAGGAAACATTGCCTAAAATGCATATTAGAGCATAAATCCACATCTAGTAACATGTAAGATTTCCTCCATGCTGTAGCACACTTCTACATGTAGTTACAGAAGCACATATTCTACACTGAGCACATCACTCATTACTTCTTCTGCCCTCATACATTTTGTTATTAAAGCTGTGGGTCCTTATGTTTGCCCACAGAGAACTTACAACAGCCGTATGTATTTGTAGCTGAATGTCAGTTCATCCATGTGTTCCCAATGAAATGTACGACAGAGAAATGTCACACTATCTAGGTGCCTGAACCCACTGCATTATTTATGCATTATAAGTCATTTGTTTATTAATTCAATCACTCATTTCATTTTGCTTATCGTGTGATTTTCATTAAATGAAAAATGTTGATGTTATCTTACAATTACGAAAAGTAGATAATGTACGTCATTGATGTACTCTGAGCATACAGAGACAATGTTACAAACAGAAAGTTATACAGAGACAGTATTTTAAATGCAGAAGAGTTTTATTCCATTGTTCAGTTCACTAATTCCATTATTTTATTAGCTGCTATTATCATGTCATGTTTTGTGGAGGGGTATTTGAAACCCAGTCTTTACCTCAGTAGTTGATTCTAAAGACATCTGTATGGTAACGGATGAAAGCACTAAATCCTGTTTTATACTCTCTTTGTCATTAAACAGTTGGACTTTTTTCTCTGCTCAGTTTGGAGTTTCCGTTACTTCTGGTATTTTTTTGGTTTTGTGTTTGTTGTCAGTAGGTTTCCATACTAGTTCAAAATGATGTAAAACACAGCATCCATGGGAAGATCCAACCCAGTTTCCACTGAGCACAGAAGAAAAGATCAAGGGAGTTCATGTCAAACCCAGATTTGATGAATATGCTTCACCTCAAAAAATCTAGATCCATCAGAGCCCACAAGGCGGGAGAGAACCTATATAGAGGTTCTGGAATTATGTGAAGCAGTTCAGGAGAAGTGGTCAGGACATTGCCCATGCTGTTTTTTTTTTTTTTTTTTTAGTAAGGGTGGAGAGACACTGACCTTAAGTGGAACTGGGGATGTTGTTAAGAGGTAGAATTAACACTGAAGACGTTTTTAATCCAGTTGACATTTCTTCCTGAGAATGCACATAGTAGCTCATAAGCTCTTGTTCTTGCACTAATTCAGGTCATCTGAAGTCTAGCCATCAGTCATCTGCACTTAGTTGTGACTGACTTATAATGCTTGCTATGTTTTGTGACACACGTCTGTAACTTTTGTCATTTCTTGTCATTTAATGCTGAGAGCATTTTTACTGATTACACATTTTCATGCCGACTGTTTTACTGTTCCACATTAGACCAAACTACCACTGTTGTATCCTGTAACAGTCAGTTAACAATCAAAGCTACTATAGCTCTGATAGGTAGCACATTACCCAGAGCCTGCTGTACTTCCAAACACCACTGGACCAGAGTCTACCTGTATCCCTTCTTTTGCAGCCTACTTGTATTAGGCACTTTGAGACAGCACAGGAGCCTTTATTTTTACCAGACTTTGAATCACTTGTGAGAGGTGTAAATACACATTTGAACTGGAGGTAAACTCTCACATCATTCATATACCCAGGTTGTCCTTAATCATTACACACCTACAGCACCACATCAGACCCCTAATATCAAGGCTACACATGCAGGGGTACAACCCCCCCCCCAAAAAAGCTTTTTAAACCTCACAAGACAGTGTCCTAATGTGCCAGGGTCTCAGCAGCAGAATCACACCTCACCTACCTAACACATTACTGTTTTCAACACAAGAAAGCATCATTAAATCCTTTTATAGAAACCCCAGAAGCAGCCAGAGTAAGCTGCCACACATTAAAATGTCCTTGTAAATAGTGACCCAATAGGTAGAAGTACCGATACACCACTTACCAGGTTGAGCAAAGACAGAGTGATGGTCAGCTGTCTCAGCTGCCAGGATTCGCAGTGTTGTCAAGGCTCTTGTATCCCTTCACCCCAAATGTGGTATGACCTGGTTGTTGCACTTGTGGGAAAAAACAACCTTTAATTGTCTGTCTTGGATTATATCTCTCAAACTCTTAGGGCAGTAAATATGGACAAAGCCTAAAATAATCTGAAGACAAAGACCCAAAAATTGGGACAGATTTTAAATATTGCTCTTATAAACTTAGAAAGTGTTAGAGTAACAGGATTCATGTTGCATGGATTTTCTTGAGGATATGAAGTCTGAAATTAAACTGTATATCATTATTTAGTGAAGTCATTCCTTAGTAATTTGGTAGAAAATGTTAATTTTTTTGAGGAACAGACAAAACTATGAGATAAAAATCTGGACAGTTGAAAGGTGTAGGATGATATGAATATGGCTGTGCTCTCTGTGTATGTTTCTCTGGCTGGTAAGCAACTTAAAAAAAATGCTTCTTACCCTAAGAAATATATTCAAATTCTTTCACTCCAAAAGTGATAATTAAAGGATAAATTAAAAAAAAAAGTCAAAAGAACAAAACTAGTAGAACTAAGTATGAATTAAATAGTCCTGTCACATCCAAAGATGACTATAAAGCCTTCTTTAAGTCAGGAACTTTGAAAAAATGCAACATTGCACTGAGAGTTGACATCAAAGAACCCTACTTACTCTGACTCTAAGGATTTCAAACACACCAGTGGACACATTTAGCTCAAACCTCTCCTCTCTGTCCTGTCACACTCCTTCCAACATCTAGTCATCACTGTCCCCTGTGATTGCTCTAAGAACAAGTACTAAAAGCCCTCTCAAAACCAAAAACACTATCCCTGTTGGTCCAGACAACAATACCAAGTTGTTTCCATGTGGTTGCTGCCTCCCAGACTCCCTTGTACACGTATTCACCCTCAGCCTGTTAATTGGTTGTGTACCTGAAGCTTGGATATCAGTTGTTGTCGTCTCCAGTCTTCCTCCACAGTGGTGACCTACTCACTAACTCAGGAAACTGTAGATGAATTGGCCTTAAAAGACTCATTTGTAAGGTGATATAGCATGTCATCATGGAGTTCATAAATAAGACTATTGGCAGCTTAGAGTCCACGACCCAAACCAATCTGGCTTTGTGAAAGCTGCTTATTAAACTTGATAAACTTATTACACGTCTGTTTATATTACCTATCTTGAAGCACTATCTCACATGCTGGCATTATTGATATACTAACTCAGCTAATTATGTAACTTGTTGAATTGAAAACTGGTTCATCATCATCATCAGCCCCCTTTTTCCCATTTTTTCTACATGGGGTCAGGGTATCGTATTAACTGTCACCAGCTCTCTCGATTTCAGTGCCACACTCCTGCCTTCTTTAACACTTATGCCTAACTGTCGCACATATTCTTTCACATAATCCATCCACCTTTTTGCTAGATGTCCTTGCTTCCTCTTACCTTCTTCCTGCCTGTCCCAAATCTTCCTCACCAGATGATCTGCTTTTCTACACATGTGCCCAAACCACCATAATCTGTTCTCTTTGATCTTTTATGCAATTGGAGCTACTTTGGCTTCTGCTCTTATGTCCTCATTTCTTCATCTGTCCCACAGTGTGCATCCTACCACCTTTCTCACCCACTTCATTTCCATCACCTCTAGCTTCTTCAACTGTTCTGCCTTTACTGCCCAGGGTTTTGTACCATACAGTATTACTGGTCGCACCACTGTCTTATCTACCTTACTTTTCAGCTTCTTTGGCATTCTTCTATTGTAGGCTACACCTGATACTCTATACCAGTTGGCTGCAACCCCTCTGATTGTAGCTTTGATCTCTTCATTCAGATTACCCTTCTCCTCAACTACCCCTCCCCAGATACTTGAAGCTGTTTACGTGTTCCACTATCTTCCCTTCTGTCTCTATTCTCTGCTTCTTCTGATTTCCCCAATTTGCTGCCATTACCACCGTCTTATCTGTGCTTAGGTTCATCCCATCTGCCTTCAGATTTGCATTCATTTCTCTTATTCTTAGCTGAAGTTCTAGCTCAGAGTCTGCCTGTACTGCCACATCATCTGCATACAGCAGCTTTATTGATCTGTCCCCTCTAACCTGCTTGCTAATGTAGTCCATCACGAGTATGAACAGCAGTGGGCTCAGAGCTGAACTCTGGTGTACACCCACTCCCACTGGGAACACTTCTGTGAGGCTGAACACTGTTCGTACTTGAATCACTGGGTCCTGGTACATGGCCTGCACTAATTCTACCAATGCTTCTGGGACTTCAAAACACCACAGTGCTGCCCAGATCAGCTTTCTTGGGACCCTGTCATATGCTTTCTCCAAGTCTAGGAATGCCCAGTTGGACTCTCTTCTCATTTCTAACTTATTCTCAAGTATATGTCTCAATGCAAACATAAGTTCAATTGTGCTGCATCCTGATCTGAATCCGAACTGCTCAGTTCACATCTTACATTCTGCTACTCTGCGGTTCCCTTTTTATTATTAAAACAAAAAAATAGAAATGGCATAGCTTAGAGATTTTTTTTTTCAGAAAAAAATTATTGAATATATTATGAGAACTATAAAAATATAACATTATAATTATCATATGTCAATATACAGTATATTATTAGGTTTCAAAATAACAGTCAATTGAAATATCCCCATATATTCTTTTTCAAGACAAAAATAACAAATAGCCATAATAAAGTAACTATTTACAATATGTACAAAGTGTGTTGGGCTTTCTAATTGAGCTTAGGAAAATTATAAAATAAAGTAAAACTTAAAGCAACTGATAAAACTGTATAATCAGATTAGTAAATTGATAAATTAAAAAGAGATGCATATTTATTTTAATTAAAATGACTATATTTTTTATAATTTAATTTATTTAGAATATCTTGATATTTTGAATTGGCATCACAACCCCATGTGCAAAAATAGGAAAAATGTTTGTGGCTGGATGGATGGATCTAATATTTTGGGCCAAATTTTAAAATTTGGTAAATTTTCCCCAGCCTCAGATTTAAGTAAGCTAATTTCTTTATCACGCGTTAATCCTAATTTTTTTTTGCCATCAAACATCTTTATTAAATTTTCACATGTGACATAGGTGCTCTTACATTTATATAAATGAGAAACAAACATGACACCACTTTAGTTGCAAACAGGATACATCACAGACACCATTGAAACAACTGTAGTTGCAAACATTCTACATAATTTATAATCTATCCAGTCATCGTCAGATAGGCATTATATGGCTCGTTCAAACCCTGCCTCTTAAACCTCGTTCCTGCTCTCCATATATTGTTCCCACAATTCCCATTTTTTTCTTATGTAGTTTGCTCCCTCCCTTTTCTAAAAATCCCAATTCCAGTTGTTGTATCTCTGTTAATATACTCAGTACTTCTAGTAAAGTTGGTCTAGACTTTGATTTCCATTTTCTAGTAATTGAGTTTGTGGCAGCCACCATAATTAGACCCAAGAAGGCTTTACTATGTCTAGGCAATTCCGATTCTGTGTCATAACTCAAAAAAGTCATCTCACCAGTCAATCCAGTCTGCTCACCCAGCATCTCCAACAGAGTGATCTGCAGGGAATCCCTAAAGTCTGCCAGCTCATTACACTCCCAAAAAATATATTCCCAGTCACCTCTTTCTTGCCCGTCACACCTCCAACATTTGCTATCCCCCTGAAGAAAAATTCTTTGGAATCTACATGGGGTATAAAAATACCCATGTAAACACTTGCAGGCAAAGATGCTAAAGATGCTAAATCTTCTAGACTGTGTTGTATATTTGGGAGATACATCATATACATGTATCCTCCTATTGTCTGTTTAATTGCTTATCCAGTCTCTCTTCCCAATCCTTTCTGAGCTCCTCTGATTGATTCTTATAATTATCATGCAGTATTTACATGTTTTACTAATGATTCCTTTTTTAACAACAGTGTTTGTTCTAGAATCTATTAAAAACTGTACCAGTGCTGGTCTTTCATTCAGGAGACCCATATTTCTTTCTCTTTGCCTATACTCTGATATCAATCCTTGATAGGGAAGGCAGTCTCTAACCTGCAGTCCAAATAAATTCTTGGACTCTTCCCATTCTATTACCTTTCCTTTCTAATTATTTGCTCCCAATACCTTGGTTCCTTTGCCAGTTTTCTCCAATAAATTCCAGCCCCCTCTTGTCTGTTATCTGTATCCCTGACCAGAGTCACCTCTATCGGCAAAATTTCTTTTCCCCATTCTTGTGCTGGTTTGGTTCTTAGGATAGTCCCTGCTATTTTATGAATCTAATACTCTGTATGATTTTTGTTCTCCTTAACAGTCTGCATCCAAAATTCCAATCTCTCCTTATTTCTTGAGCTTCCTCCCTGTATCAACATCATTCCTTTCCACTTTGAATTGTAGTTTACTGCGTGTGCTATATATAAGAGCCTTAACTGCGTTGATCTAAAATAACCCCCCAAATTGGGTAACCCTAGTTCGCCCTGTCCTGTTGGAAGAATCAGCTTGTCCCACTTGACCCTTGCTGTCTTCCCTTCCAAGATAAAATCCTTCAACTCTTTATTTTTTTTTTAATTTCTATCCACAACTTCTCTTCTGGTTGATGAATTAATCCTAATATTTTAAGAAAGTCAGGTAAAGTTGGTAGATCAGCAAGCATCCATTTCTTAGTAATTGCTTTTCTAGCACAAGCTAAGATGTTCCATAATAATGGAAATTGACATTTAAAGGAATATGGTTATTGTAAGGAATCATATTTCTAGAAAGATAAAAAATTATCTGACCATATCATTTGTGTAACTTCCTCAGTTTGTTTCCAAAAATTGGAAAGTTTTGAGCAGCAGTACATGATATGCTCACAATATGGTTTCTCTTCTGAATTGCATCTCCACCATTTTAATTTATTATTTTAATGATTTCATTCAACTTGTTTGGTGTAAAGAATGCTCTGTGAACCACTTTCCATGTATAAAGTTTCCAGAAAGGAGAGCTAGAGATTTGGCTATACATTCAAGGGTCAGATAGTTTATACTCATTTTTGTTAGGAAATATTTAAGTTTTAATGGTACTGGTCTGTGGTTAGAGTAATATGTTTCGTCATTTAAGCATGTTGATATTGATTGTTAAAGTCTCTGGTTTCTGTTATGAGTGTATATTACAGAATCTTTTTTCAGTGTCTCTCTTTCATGCACATCTTTATCTGTTTTAATGTGCTGTCACATTGATTATGTTGCTGATTGTAAAGGATATATTTTTACCATGAATACATCAGATAATTCTGAATGCTACATTGTTATGTGTATCATGGTAGCAACTTCAAAACTAGAATTTCATCCCCTAGAACTTGGGGCCTTAAGCCCTTGATGTGACAAATAAGTACGTGGTAGCTGACATTCAGTTATTTGTTTCCTGTTAAGTGGTCAGCTGTACAACAGCTCTTGATTTTTTTTTTTCCAAGTGGTATATCTTTACTTACTGCAAGTTTCTTAGCAAGGCTATGTTAACAAAATGTAACATCTGTGAATTAATGCGTGAAACATTTCATTGCCTTTTTACCATATTATTGTACACCGTAGTTAACTACCAAATTCTATACATTAAGTCTGTAAACAAAATTAAGTAAAACATGATAGTGATCAGAAGAAAGCAACTTCTGGGTTGCAGTGCAGGAAGGAGTGTGCTCAAATGTTGGTGGGGAGGTAGCTATACAGCATGAATTAAAACAGCATGATTTAAAAAGATGCAAGAAGCAGTTGTGTAGAAGAGAAGCAAGTTTGCACGGGGTATATCAGTCTTTTCATAACAGTATAAGTAGTATGCATGTGCCTCCTCATTTAATTAAATACATTTCAGGCTTTCTCAGAAGCCAGTTAAAGGGGTTTGTCATGGTAACAGACAAGCCTTGGAACTCATTAAATCTGTTGCCCTTTAACAGCGAGGCAGTCCAGAAGATCACAGCGATATGATCTCAGTCACTGAATTCTGTTTCTTCTGAATAGAAGGTCAGAAATGAGATGACTATTGCAAAGACCATGCCATGGTACTAGATTTAAGAAGCATTGTTTTATGGGAGGCATTACTTAAGGTGATGGGAGTGGGATGGGATTTATTTGCAAGAGGTCATTGCACTCTGCTGTGTGTGGGTGTTTGCATGGGAAAGATGATGAAGGTTGCGTAAAACTCCCTGCTGTCTGTAGTCAAATGCCTTGAAAAGGTGAATTCTAAATACAGTGCTAATTTTACCTTAAATCCATAACACTGAAATATTCAGCCGCAGTTCCAGCAGAGCAAGTAAAATATATATAACTGTTTTTTGCTAGATGGTAGAGTATAATGGAGGCAGTTTTGAGGGAAAAAACAGGCAGGCCTGTATCACAGCAATATATTTGAAAGCCCTTCAGCCTTAGAGGCTGTGTCCTTAGTTTGAGAGTTAACATAGCTCACCTGTTTGTTGTGGGTGGATTAGGAATGTATTTATTTTGGCAGCTGAGGTCTCTGTCTAGATGGTGTTCTATGTGAAGCATATTAATTACTGCACTTACAGAGGGGCTAAATATGTCACTAACAAAAAAAGTATATGTAATGTATATGTGATGCACTTTTCTCATAACTGTAGAAAGAGAGGCTTTGTTTATAGCAGTCTTGAAATGCTGAATGTTCCTTGGTAAGGAGTGCACTAGGCCACTTGCCTGTGTGGTGTGCCGAATATTGTCCCTTGAGAAAACTGAGAGGGATGTTTATTGAACAGTGTCATTCAGTGAGCCAAGGACAGGCCTAAGGAACTGTTATGAATGGGTTGCCACCAAATTAAAATAGCAGGAGCTGTTGCCATATGGAGAGCACATTTGAAAAGGAGGGAACAGCTTAAAATGTGGTCTACATAAGACTTTAAAACTGGAAACAAGTGTGATAAACTGTTTTACTTGCTAAGATATGTCAAGAAGTCATATCAGGTTTATAGCTGTAAATAGCTCATTTGCCTTTTTAGGATCTTTGGAGATAAGGATTTGTGCCCAATCTATGGTTGTGAGTTTAGATCTGAGTTTGGAGATATTAATATTAGATTTAAATCTGAAGGAAATGTATGGGGGTAGGGTTTAATCTTGGGAGAAGGGGCAAAGGATGGAAGCACTGATAGGGCAGTGATCATTTGGAGATGGGGAGTGAAATGTGATGTTGGAGATAGAGGTGGATCATTGGGTATAACAAAGTCTAATCAAGATGAGTGGAGCAAAGGTTGAGTCTGGTGGGTTGTTTAACTAGTAAAGTTAACTGTAAGATCAGTATGGAGTTCTGATACTTCCATATTAATGGTGGTCAGAAGGTTAATTATAAAGTCACCCAGAGTTATAATATTTTTGTTTGCATTTGTATTATAAGTAATGGCTTACAGTAAATCTTTCAAATTTGTCTATAGATGAGGTGGTGGTGATAGATTGGCAACTGCAACTTTTAAGTGGGTAGAATTAATTAAGCAACTTTATTTCAGCTAGGGACCAATTTGTTTGAGCTTGTGGTGGTTAATGCTTAGCATCTGCAGTCTAGGATGCAATTGCATCCTAGAAGAAGGTGACAGAGTGGGATTATTTGGTTTCAGCCATGATTTAATGATGTAAACTAGGTCTGGTTTCTGAAATATAATTAGAGCATTAATTTTGTTTTGTTTGCAATGCAATGCTTTGCGTATTAATAAGGTAGCAAGAGAAGGAGATGTGGCCCAGGGCTGCTTTTGAAATTATACTGTAGTAGAACGAGAAATAATTTGTAGAGGTGTATGTGTAATTTGATGTTTTCTATATGTGTGTGTTTAAGATAGGATGGTAGTGAGTTGTTGGGTGATTGTATGAGGGAAAGAGATGTGAGGGGTCTGAAGGAGATGTGATGTGATTGTAAGTTTGAAAAGTTAATATGTAGAGTGATGTGTAAGGAAGGATTGAGGTATTGAAGGACTTGAATGATTGGAGGGGAGTGAGTGGGTTGATTTAATGGAAGACAGGAAGCAGATAGTGATGTAGTTGTATTTGTTAAGAAGGAGAATAATGGGGGCATGGCCAAGATGGGCTCTGAGTAGCATCAGATTTCAACAGCTCCACTAAAGAAATATTATTCTGACAGGAATTCTGCCTTCAAACTAAAAACTGAAAATACCTTTATATATGATTTCAAAGAGCTTAACTTCATCTGCAATAATATCTAGTTAAAAACAAAAAAAAAGGCAGATTTTCTTGTCAAATTATTCCTGGATAATTTCTCCTCATCTGAAAGAATTCATCATGAGCTTCACTAAATCCAGCCTCAACAGAGAGATTCTGACTTTGATAACAAATATACAGGATCTTACTACAAAAATTGATAAGCTGGATATGAAAATAGATAATTTCAAGGAAAAAACTACCAAACAAATGGATTTACTTCACCAAGACTTGTTAGAACAAAAATCACAGATAACAGGTATTGAAGAAGCTCTGATCGATATGGATGGATGAATTATTGAAAATGAAAACAATGTGGAATTCTTACTCAAACAAAATACTTCTCTACAAAATAAGTTAGATGATCTAGAAAACCGATCCAGACGCAACAACCTAAGAATATTTGGACAACCAGAAGGCACAGAAGAGAACAACATGACTAACTTTCTCAATACTTGGTTACCTAAGACTCTTGATCTTACTGAAGCTATGTCCTTTGGTATTGAGAGGGCACAAAGTTCCCTTGCCACATGAATACTGCTAACAAAAAGCAACCTAGATCTATCATTGTCAAATTCCTCTCATCCTCAGACAAGGAATTAGTATTAAAAACTGCCTGGTCCATGTCACCAATTAAATTAAATGAAGCTACGATATGTTTTGACAATGATTATTCATCAGCAGTTATAGCAAAAAGAAAAATATTCTTACCTTTGATGAAAGAATTGAAGAAAGCACAGGTGAAAACACACCTTTTGTTCCCTGCGAAGCTGAAGATATTCTCATTGGAAGGTCCCAAAATGTTTGAAGACTTGAAATCAGCTCTGAATTATGTAAAAGTCCATAAGATCTTGGAAAAAAAATAGAAGAGGTGGAATGGGCTAATCCCACGCTTAAGAGAATGGCTTCTAATCCCACTTGGAAGACTTCGGAGGAACAAAAAAGACCAAGAAACAAGTGACTTAAATATCTATGTTTGCAGTTTATGTTTCTGGAAACACTGTCACTGTGCTAATTATATGTTGATTTTTTTCACTTACAAGGTAAGCCTGCTTTTTCCTTTTTTCATGCCATTCACACATGACCTTAAGCATACACATAATTTCAAAATTTCATTTTTACTTATACTGAGGTAAAAGTGTATACTAATGGTAAATATATAGTTATGGGTATTGTTATAAAGATATCTTAAGAGTGAAGGGTAAACAAATGGTGCCATTGTGACAATAAAATAAGTAGTTCCCATATATAAACATTCTAGATTCCCTTTAAAAAATAAACTATTTACAGTCAGATCAGTTAAACCTACATAGTTAGTAGTAAATAAGAGCTCACCACGCATTCAATTATCATTCTCTGTAATTCATACTAAACGCTGTTTTTTTTTTTTTAATAGTTTATACCCTAAAAAATAATTTAAAACTTGTATATGTGGTAAATTCATATGGGGATAATATGATTTGACAATCTCTTAACATTTTTATATGATTCATAAGTGAACTCCTTTACAGTTTTAAATACACTTTTTTTCTGTCATGTGAATATAAAATGGATTAATAAGGGTATGCGATTTATTTAAAATACTTTCTGCTACATTTGGAGTCCGGTGGTGCTGTTTATTTGTAAAGGACAGTTCAAACTAGCTGTGCATGTGTGAGCAAGCTGTGGGAAGCATGTAGATGTTACTCATATGATCTTTCCCTATACATTTTAAATACAGTTACATGCATGTTATTTTTGGCGTTTTTTTTCACTCAAAATGATGAAAAAACATCTTCCAGAGACTTTGTGACGCTCGAGCTTGATGTCCACAAGCTTATTTCTTCATGAACTACCGTATTTTCACTAAAAATCTTATCTGCATTCTCGAATGAACTCCATGACATTGCGTCACATTTTGATGATGTCAGAGCTAGTTGACCCGCTCAACCAGGAAGTCAGTACATGTAATTTAGTTGAAAAAGCATCAGAAACATTGGGAAAGGTTGTATTTACTTTAAAAATGTATTTTAAACTTGCTGACTACACCATTTGGACTTGGTTTGATTCTCAAGAAAGAAATCTTCAGTTATCTTATTTTTATTTATGTTTATGGTAAACTGAAGGGGAAGAAAAAAAAGGGAAAAATAAGTGTGCATTTTTTTTTTCTTTTAAATTAATGTATCCCATGTTATTTATATTGTTGTGCCTTACTTAACAGGATAAACTAATCTTATTACAAATTACAATTGATTTTCCATTCAGAGGCTGATAGCTAGATATAAAATAATATGGGTTAAAATAAGCTCACTTAATGCATGATGGCATTTTCTATCACAAGTGCTTAAGGTGTCACCTGACCTGTCACTCTAATGATACTCATATTGATTTGTTTTAAATATTACACCAACATATAGCATATGTGTTAAATGGCTAGTAGTAACTTCAGTTGACAGGCTTCTATATCAGAATGCTGCTTTCATAGATTTCAGACCAGTTTTAAGGTACATATAATCACATATGAAGTTATTATTTAATCTGTTTAATTTTTATATACAAAGAAGATATGTTCTGTTGCTGTTGTTTAAAGGTCAGTTCTGAATGATGAAATGGTTTAAGCAATGCTTAATGAATTACAGTGATTATAACTATGCCTTACCTGTGTTAATGAATATGCAATCATATATAGAGTTAATATTGTGTATGTTTAACATTCATATATAGTGAAGGTTATGTTTAGTTGCTACAGTTAGAGGTTTATTCCAAATGACATTTTGTTATAAGTAATATCAGATGAGTTACACTGATTACAGATCTGTTTGACTTGTTTTAATGAATATGTAAATATATATAGAGTTATTATTTTACCTGTCTCACATTTATATATAGTGGAGACTGTTTTTTGCTGCTGCTGGGTAGGGGTTTGATCCGAGTGACAGATGTCACTGGGACAAGGAGTTTATAACTCCAGGCGGGTAGCTACCCTATTTTTTATCACATTTACACTACATTCAATTTTCTTAATAGGTTCTTCCTGACATCCATCTTAATTCAAATGCATATAATTATAAGTTGCAAGCATTGTATAACACATACAGTATATCATATGGTAACGGAAAAAGACTATAATTTACATAAATATTTTGGAGAGGATTATATAAAACATAATCAAGATAACACACAAATCACAAGAATTTCTTACTCATTTATAGAGATATGACTTCACTAAAAGGTTTATCAGTCAACATAAATGGTCTGAATAACCCAATTAAAAGAGGACGTTTACTTAAATACTTAAATATACACAAACCAAACATAATATTTCTACAAGAAACACATCTTTTAAAAGAAAATATCAACTTTTTAAATATTAATAAATATATTGTCATTGCCAGTTCTGAACATTCTAAAAAGAAAAGAGGAGTAGCCATTCCCTGGAATAAAACTCTCCCTTTACCTAGAATTATTAAATCTTATCAGGACGATAAAGGGATGTTGTGCTTGGTGACAATTAAAATAAATATAAAAATGTTCACTTTAGTAAACAATTATTGGTTACCAGGTATTGGAACCAGCACTATTAAACAACAACTGAACCAAATTGTATCTCAATGTGAGGGTAATAATATTATGGCAGGGGATTTTAACTGTGTTTTAAATAAAAAGGACTCTAGCACTTCAGGAAAAAGGAAAATATCCTCTGAAGCTAAACAACTAATACAATTCATGGATACATATCATCTAAAAGATATTCATGACTACACAGACCTGAGCTCACTTCAATTTACATTCTATTCTAATAGAGTCAAATCATACTCTAGAATAGATAGGGTAACCATATCCACACAAATAATAAATTATTTAAAAACACCAAGATTGTGTCTTGCCCTATTTCAGATCATAATATAATTATATTTGAGCTTTATTTAAATGACACCCCACTGACTCGTATAAGAAGAATACTGAGCTTTATTTAAATGACACCCCAATGACTCATATAAGAAGAATACCTGCGTATAGCACAGTTAGATGTTGCCCGTTCGATTCTCAGTTAGAGCGTCTTCTGTGTGGCGACATGCGTGAACGGGCATTCCTTCATTGAAGGTTGTACGTTAGGCCCGGCAAGCCAGCACGTAAAAACTCTACTGCCAATCATTAGCAGACCGGAGTTCCGCTGTGGCGACCCCTAACCGGGCAAAGCCGAAAGACACAAACAAACCTGCGTATATAACTCAGTTGAAAGAATTTCAAACATTTTTTGAAGAAGAAACAAAATTTTATAAAATTCAATCAAACATCCAACTCACATGACATTTATGTATGGGATGCATTAAAAGCATACTTGTACGGACAAATAAATAAATGGTATTATAACAAAAGGAAGTCCTGGGACGAAGACTTAAAAAAAAATACAAGACAAATTAGATAGATTACATCTTAAAATTAATGACAACTCCGCATCTAAGAATATTAGAGATGAAATAAATAAAACTAAGGATGAATATAGTGCAATCTTACATCATAAGACTGTAATTTCCTTAGAGAAATTTAAATTCCTAGCCTATTCAATGAACCCGAAACATTTAACTAATCTTGCAAATAAAAAGTCAACAAACATAATCATATTAAAGAAATATATTCGTCTAGAAAAAAGAAAAAGGTTTATAATATACATGACATAATTGATGAATTTAGACATAATTTTCACACGATAAATCAAACATCTCAGATCATTCAACCGTTAGATAAGATAAAACAATACATTTAAAAAAAAAACCTGTATGTCACACTCAACAAACAACACTCAGAAATCATAGATAAATAGATATCTTTACCGGGCATACAAACTCAAATTAACAAACTTACAGAACAAAGCACCAGGCAATGATGGCATCATACCTGAATTGTATAAAATCATGCCCAAAACAGCTATTTCTTTACTACATAATGTATTCCATAAAGCCCAGAATTACATTATTTTGCCCCCGTCCTGGAAATATATTTTTATTTCACCCATTCTTAAATCTAGTAAGGTCCCTAAATTATGTACGTCATATAGGCCCATAACCCTTTTAAATATTGATTACAAAATGTTTATGACATCTATGCTGATAGACTAAAAAAATTCTTACCCCAGTTAATTAATGATGACCAAACAGGTTTTGTAACTAATAGAAGTACCTATGATAGCATCAAACGGTCTCTTATTTTAATTGATTATTCACACAGAAAGAAAAAAAAACTTGTCTCTGGTTAGCCTTGACATTAACTCAGCATTCGATTCAATACATTTGAATTATCTATTCACATTATTACAATGTTTAAACTTTTCAGATAATTTTATTAGTTTACTATTACAACTTTATAAAGGCTCTTTGGCTTGTATCAAAATTGGATCATACACATTGACTCAAATACCCATCACTAAAGGAACAAAACAAGGTTGTCCCTTATCTCCCTTATTGTTTACTCTCATAATGGAACCATGGGCTAACGATATACGAGGAAATAAAAACACAGAAGCTTTGGAAATTAGTGACAAAATAACTTCTAAAATTCAGTTATTTGCTGATGATATGCTCATCACTACTAAAGGAGATAATTCTTCCATAACAGCCTTATTTGAAGCTGTTAACACACTTCAATTTATATCTGGACTGACATTCAATTATAATAAAACTAAGATCATACCTATCTATTTAAACAACAATACATTAACAAAGACACTAACAAATACATCACAGATCAAATTACATATTTAGGCATCATTCTTGCTAAACATATTAAATTAATCACAAAACTGAATTATAATAGATGTTATATAAATATTCAAACTTTATTAACAAAATGGAATACAATTATATTTACAACTGAGGAAAGGTTAACTATCATTAAAATGATAATCCTTCCTAAAATTCTCTATATTATACAATCTATTTTAATAGTTCCCAGTAAAGTTTTCATTAATAAGATCAATTCTCTGTTATTTAAGTTTTTTGGTTTCCCAGGAAACCTAGAATAGCACTTAAACATCACTTTCATAGTTGGAACAAAGGGGGCATAGCCTTTCCTGATTTGAACCTTTATTCTAATGCAGCTATTATTAGGTCCATAGCACAACTTTTAGATACACCATATCAGACCAAATGGAAAATATTCTGTGAATCCTCAGCTATGCTATTAATATCGAAACCACAGCCATACAAATTAGAATTAATAAATAACCCAATATTATGGATACTTAAAGATTACTTCATGTTACACAGCATACCCAAGCATTCATTTAGCTACGTACACAACATACTAATAAATTTTAGAAACTTTATATTTAAACACACTAAGTACAAGGAACGATTTTTACAATTTTCCCAATAGCCTTTACACAAGAATCCGTACAATCCTCAGATATAGATAAATTTACCTTGCTTAAACAAAAAGGTGTTTTGTATTGGTTTCAACTTGTTACAGATGATAAAGGTGAAGGATGTAGATCAGATAATAAGTGAATATCAGTTAGACAACTCCCTATGGCTTAACATACAATCCCTGACTATTTTTTACAAAATAAGATGAACCCGATCACTTCTGCTAATAAACAGATCACTAGTATACTGCTAGATTTCTTTAATTCAGTTATTCAACATAAACAAACTTATTCAGACAACATGGCATTTTATATACAGACTTATCAGAGAAGAAACATATTGTTGTCCTGCTAATTTCCGGAACCATTTTTATACAGTTAATAACACACTTCCAATGGATCTAGATAAAACAAATATATTAGAATCTGCAGGGAAAACAACACTTTCACTTAAATGGAAAATATATTCCTGGAGATTTTTATACAGATCCTTCTACATTCCACATTCCTCAACTAATGAACAAAATTAATGGTAAACTAAATGTTTGCAACAGATGCAAGTCTAACACAAACATTGACTGGAGCCATATGTTTTATGACTGCCCTGCTTTAAGTGTATTTTTGGGAAAACATTAAAGAACTCCTACAAGCAATATTCACAGATAATTTTATTTTGACCAAATCATTAGTACTCTTCAATGCACCCATACCTAGATGTGTAAAAGAAGTTAAACATTCCTTACTTTGGGCAATACTGGCAGTAGCCAGGGAAACTATAACAAGAAACTGGACATCTGAATTCCTTCCTTCCTATAATGATTTTAAGAAAATTGTAATGGAAGTTTGTCAATTGCAGATTGCATCTATGACATCTAGAACATATAGGAAAACTTATAACTATCATATATGGGTTAATCTACTGAATTTTTTGAAAAGAGATTGACAATGATATCATATAAATCAAATTTCAACCTCTCTATGTGTTATATATCTGGAATAATCAAATACTAGGCAACAATGATATTCAATGGATGTCTTTGTATATAGTTTTAGTAATTTCACTTTATTTGTTAAACATTGTTATGTGAATGCTTATGTGAACACTTTTTGAATTGTAAATATATTTATGTTAAAAGAACATGTAATTGTTTATATTTATTTCTTTAAAATCAATAACATTGTTTTAAAAAAAGAGGAGAATAATTGTATGAAATAGGGGAATAATGTAGGTCTAAAGGGGATGAAAGTAAACTGATGGTAATTAGATGATGGTTAAAAAATGTAAAAGAGAGGGATAGAAGAAAGAGAAGAATTAAGTAGTAAGTCAAGATAAGTGTATGTTGCGAGAGGTTTTCTTGCCTTGAAGTAGGATGAGTTTATGCCGTGTACATATTTTAAGGTGGCTTAAATCAGCTGGTAAGCTTATGTCAGAGGTATATATAAATAAAGACAGTAGAATTGAATTACTTAAGGTGAGAAGTCAAAAGAAAGAAATATACAAGGGTTTGCCTGTTAAGTAAACAGATGTAGTGGGTGCTGTATGTAACTTTTAAGCATGAGTAATGACATGAGAACATGAGGTCTGGAGATGCATTTGAAGAGTTATGGGTGGCTGGAGAAGTGGAATGGGAAGGAAGCAAAGCTGCCCTGATAGCAGAAGCTAGTGAGCCCATGCCTGAGCAGTGGTTGCAAACCAAATGGCAGACCTTATATTCCACCACAGATTCAGCCCTCTAAGGAAAGTAGGATGCTGCTATTACTATTAGATTCTGACAGCAGAAGAGGTTTTCTGATCTTGTAGTAGTCAGAAAAAAAGTCAATTCATTGAGAGCACTAACAATTTCTAACTGCTCAAATAGGAATAAAAGCACCCCTTCTGGAAGATAACCATTGCCCAGGCATGCTACAACTATTAATTGTTTGCATGTCTACACATTACTCCTGGAGTGAGCTACTCAGAAGAGTGTTTTGTAAACTCTGCCACAAAGCACAAACCATTACAGAGACAGTAATACACTGACATGAGCGCAGTGTAGCTAAATTACATTAGAAACAAGTTTCATACCTTCCAGCAAGGACATTCCGGCAGCTAACTTTTGTACTTCTAGACAGCAAAATCTTGTTTGCATATATGGCCACTGGCAGAAACATTGCCCTATGATTGCATTCTGTGGAAGGATATGTAAAAAGAAGGTTGTTAATAAAAAGCAGATGTCACCTATAAGGTAGAACTCAAAACATTATCAATAATTACTGCAGGGTTTGTCCATATAGAATACAGTTTCCTAGTTAAAACACTTTACAGTCTTTGCAACACTAGCTTTATTTAAGTCTATAATTATACTGAGAACCACCTCTACAAATTCAGTAACATGCATGATTGTAATGAGGCACCAAATTTCAACAAGTTTACTGTTGAATGCCTGCGAAATATGCAGGCAACCAGATGCAAAAAAGAAAATAGAAATAAAGGCTAGGATTCCAAATTTAATTGTATAGCAGTAACTTACTACAGTAGAGAGTCGATTATCCAAAACATCAATTATCCGAACCAGACTTCCAAAGTTTTCTGGGAGGAAAAATCATAAATCTGAATATTAACCAAGCTGTCACCAACTGTAAAAGAATAAATGGAACCAGAAATCACCTAAAAAAGCTCGTACACGAGAGAGTAAAATGCAGTCCTTTATTCCACAGTTTAGCGCTTTCAACTGGAACACCCCAGTCTTCTTCAGAACCATTTAAAATGTGCACACATCCTAGTTAATATAGTCAAAGTGAGTCAGTCAAGTAAAAAAGTCCGCCAAAACTTTTAAAGGCATACATCTTACTTAACAAGCTAATACATATGGAAAATCACAAAGTAATATATGTATGTATGATGAGTTAATAAACCATCATGTGTACAAGTATAAAAAATGTTAAAACATATGTACCTATTGTAACTATTAAAATATGTTGGTAAACAATATATCAGATAATATAATAACTATCTAGTCTAAAATGAAGCAGTTCATAATATAAACTGTACTAAAAAGTACAGTAACAATTGTGGAAAGGTCCAAAGAAATAAACAATACCAATACTTTACATTTCATATCAGTGTGTAAATGCACTATATAAACAAATAAACACAAATATCAAGAGATATAGAAAAATGTAATGGAAAATTATATAATGATGGAATTGTATGAACTAAAGTTATTAAGATAATGCCAGAAAAGGTTTAATGCTAATAAAATCATTTAGTCCAGGGGGTCTCGTGGCATCCAATATAATCTGCCACCTACTCTCCAATGCGGCTAGCTGCATCTTCCAATTGCCCCCAAATAATAAACTCTTTAATTGGTCTATGATGGCAAAACGGAATTGGTGCTCTCCCCCATGATCATTAATATGTCTAAATAAAGCGTTTTTGGTGTCTTTTTTCTGAATTCGATAATAGTGTTCATAAATACGCTTTTTTAGACATCTTTCAGTCTTGCCAATATAGTACGCGGGGCATGATGTGCAAGAGGCCAAATAGATCACCTGACTAGTATTACAATTCCCTGTTCTGGTCTTAATGCAAGTATGGTTAAAGTCTTTTAGTCGAATAAGTCTATCTTCATTGATATGGCTACATTGCTTACATCTTCCACATTTCCTAGTACCCTTATATGCCTTAGAATTGTCAAGATGGTTACTAGCCTTCTCCAAAATCCTTTTGAGATTAGTACCTGTCTTAAATACAAATTTGGGTAAGGATCCCACAATTTGATCCAGATTAGAGGCTATAATAATATCCCAATGTTGACGTAAGATATCCTGAATAAAGTGAGTATGTGGAGTGTAAGTCAATACACAGGCCCGACCAAACAGATTGTGTTCATTATCTTCACCTTTTAAACTAACTACAAAATTACCCAGTAAGGGTGGGTATTTATTTCCCCATTCCTTCTCTACATAACTTGTAACATCTAGAAGCATGTTGGCCGGGTATCCACGGTTAAGAAATAAATTTTTAATGACGTCTAATTCTAATCTCATGGCAGATTCAGTGGATGACATCCTGGCCGCACGAATGCACTGCCCCTTAACTATATTTTTGAAGACATGTGGAGGATGATTACTGGAAAAATATAGATAGTCGTTTGAAAAAGTTGGCTTCCGGTAGATCTTAGAAGTAAAACCATTATGTTCAAGCCCAACCAAGGCATCTAAATAAGGGATATATGTTGCACTGATACTGTGAGTGAATTTTAAGAATTGGGAGGAATTGTTAATAAATGACATAATTTCTTGCAGTCTCTCAATAGGGGCCTGCCATAAAATAAAGATGTCATCCAAATATCTTGCATAAAATTTTATGTCAGTATAAAAGTTACTTTTAAAAAGTACTTCTTCCTCTCAGTCCAACATCACAAGGTTTGCAAAAATGGGAGCACAAGACGCTCCCATAGCAACCCCCTTGATTTGTCTAAAATATTCACCTTGAAATACAATGTAATTATGTTCCAGCACTAAACCCATCATGTCACATAATAAGGAAACCTTATCCCAACTTAGACCTGAATATTTCCTCAAGCTGTTGGAAAAATGTTCCAAACCTTCATCTTTAGGTATGCTTGAGAAAAGGTCCACTACATCTATGGTTAAGAGGGTAAGATCAGATTTCCAGTTATCCTTGGTTAGCTTTCCTAAAAAACTCCAAGAATCTTTCATGATGTGTGGGATGGCCCCATATATGTGTTTAAGCTGGTGATCTATCCATCTACCAATATTGAAAGTTTTAGACTTAGACCCTGAGATGATAGGTCTAAAAGGGGGTTTGTCTAAACATTTGTGTATCTTAGGTATCCCCACAATTTTAGCCAACACCGGGTAGTCATTTTTCAGAAACATATAAGTCTCATTGGTAATCCTGTTGTCTATTAAGTATTCTTCAATAACCAGATCAATGCGTCTATGTCCTATATTGATCTGATTTATGGAAATACATTCATAAGTATCAGTCTGATGTAATATATCATATATGCTGGAATTGTACATATCAGTCTGAAATACAACTATCCCTCCACCTTTGTCGGGTTTCATGATACGAACCTCTTTATTATGTATCACTTTGTTTAAACATTCTCTCTCTGAATGTGTTAGGTTCGACTGAGAATCATGGTATATATTGTGTTTATTCCTTAAGTCCCTGTGTAACCTGTAAATATCCTTACACACTAGTTTCTCAAAACTAGAAATACTAGGATGGGAAGTTGGTACATAGGAACATTTTTTACGCAAAGGTTTATTCTCTAAACAACCCATATTTTCCACTTTGTTGTCATAGAGAATGGCCAAGTTTAGTTTGCGACAATATAACTTGACTTGTTTAATGTTGTCAAATAGATCACTACGAGCTGTGGGTATAAACTTCATACCTTTACTCATAACACTAATAAACTGTTCATCAATCTCCACGTCAGTGTAATTGTACACATTGAAACCTTCATAACTGATAAAAATAGGTGAATAAGTGTGTAAAATATTTGGATGGCCCTGCGATGTCTATGCGTTAGCAATAGACTTGTCAAATGAAGGTGTCAATGTAGTGTACTCAACTAAAGGTGGTCTCTCTCCTTTAGTGTCACTGACTTTAATGTGGGGGTCGTGTGTTATTTTCTGTATCTGTTCCATTGTCTGTTGGGGTTCCTGGGGCAAGATGGTTGGTCCCTCTGAAAGTTTCTTTCTTTACTGAAACCCCTATGTATGGGTCTAGAGGAATTTGTAGTTAACCCATGCTCAATAACTTTTTCCTTGGGCCAAATATAAGCCCTATTAGTGCTGTAAAGCTCTAGATCTCTAGACAACTTCCTACTTCCTACTTCTCCTTGAAGGCTTTGGGCCGAGACGTCAGAGATACAGATTTTGTGCTTTTAATAAATCCTGGTGGAACTTGTTCCTGTTGTTTGTTACTACTTTTTTGGCTCCTGTTGTTCCAACTTCCAACTTCCTACTTTTTCTATCAAAAATACTGTGAGCCTTGCTGTCGGCTAGGAAGAATTGTTTCTTAAATAATTCATTCCAGGTGTCAAACTCAGCATGACTTGTGATGGTCTCATACATATTCTCCAATTCATCTGCCAATAACACACATTTCTCTTGTTGATACTTAAGAAGAAGTTGCATGTAGGAAAGAAACATATTGTTGTCCTGCTAATTTCTGGAACCATTTTTATACAGTTAATAACACACTTCCAATGGATCTAGATAAAACAAATATATTAGAATCTGCAGGGAAAACAACACTTTCACTTAAATGGAAAATATATTCCTGGAGATTTTTATACAGATCCTTCTACATTCCTCAACTAATGAACAAAATTAATGGTAAACTAAATGTTTGCAACAGATGTAAGTCTAACACAAACATTGACTGGAGCCATATGTTTTATGACTGCCCTGCTTTAAGTGTATTTTTGGGAAAACATTAAAGAACTCCTACAAGCAATATTCACAGATAATTTTATTTTGACCAAATCATTAGTACTCTTCAATGCACCCATACCTGGATGTGTAAAAAAAGTTAAACATTCCTTACTTTGGGCAATACTGGCAGTAGCCAGGGAAACTATAACAAGAAACTGGACATCTGAATTCCCTCCTTCCTATAATGATTTTAAGAAAATTGTAATGGAAGTTTGTCAATTGCAGATTGCATCTATGACATCTAGAACATATAGGAAAACTTATAACTATCATATATGGGTTAATCTACTGAATTTTTTGAAAAGAGATTGACAACGATATCATATAAATCAAATTTCAACCTCTCTATGTGTTATATATCTGGAATAATCAAATACTAGGCAACTTAATGATATTCAATGGATGTCTTTGTATATAGTTTTAGTAATTTCACTTTATTTGTTAAACATTGTTATGTGAATGCTTATGTGAACACTTTTTGAATTGTAAATATATTTATGTTAAAAGAACATGTAATTGTTTATATTTATTTCTTTAAAATCAATAACATTGTTTCAAAAAAGAGGAGAATAATTGTATGAAATAGGGGAATAATGTAGGTCTAAAGGGGATGAAAGTAAACTGATGGTAATTAGATGATGGTTAAAAAATGTAAAAGAGAGGGATAGAAGAAAGAGAAGAATTAAGTAGTAAGTCAAGATAAGTGTATGTTGCGAGAGGTTTTCTTGCCTTGAAGTAGGATGAGTTTATGCCGTGTACATATTTTAAGGTGGCTTAAATCAGCTGGTAAGCTTATGTCAGAGGTATATATAAATAAAGACAGTAGAATTGAATTACTTAAGGTGAGAAGTCAAAAGAAAGAAATATACAAGGGTTTGCCTGTTAAGTAAACAGATGTAGTGGGTGCTGTATATAACTTTTAAGCATGAGTAATGACATGAGAACATGAGGTCTGGAGATGCATTTGAAGAGTTATGGGTGGCTGGAGAAGTGGAATGGGAAGGAAGCAAAGCTGCCCTGATAGCAGAAGCTAGTGAGTCCATGCCTGAGCAGTGGTTGCAAACCAAATGGCAGGCCTTATATTCCACCACAGATTCAGCCCTCTAAGGAAAGTAGGATGCTGCTATTACTATTAGATTCTGACAGCAGAAGAGGTTTTCTGATCTTGTAGTAGTCAGAAAAAAAGTCAATTCATTGAGAGCACTAACAATTTCTAACTGCTCAAATAGGAATAAAAGCACCCCTTCTGGAAGATAACCATTGCCCAGGCATGCTACAACTGTTAATTGTTTGCATGTCTACACATTACTCCTGGAGTGAGCTACTCAGAAGAGTGTTTTGTAAACTCTGCCACAAAGCACAAACCATTACAGAGACAGTAATACACTGACATGAGCGCAGTGTAGCTAAATTACATTAGAAACAAGTTTCATACCTTCCAGCAAGGACATTCCGGCAGCTAACGTTTGTACTTCTAGACAGCAAAATCTTGTTTGCATATATGGCCACTGGCAGGGAAACATTTGCCCTATGATTGCATTCTGTGGAAGGATATGTAAAAAGAAGGTTGTTAATAAAAAGCAGATGTCACCTATAAGGTAGAACTCAAAACATTATCAATAATTACTGCAGGGTTTGTCCATATAGAATACAGTTTCCTAGTTAAAACACTTTACAGTCTTTGCAACACTAGCTTTATTTAAGTCTATAATTATACTGAGAACCACCTCTACAAATTCAGTAACATGCATGATTGTAACGAGGCACCAAATTTCAACAAGTTTACTGTTGAATGCCTGCGAAATATGCAGGCAACCAGATGCAAAAAAGAAAATAGAAATAAAGGCTAGGATTCCAAATTTAATTGTATAGCAGTAACTTACTACAGTAGAGAGTCGATTATCCAAAACATCAATTATCCGAACCAGACTTCCAAAGTTTTCTGGGAGGAAAAATCATAAATCTGAATATGTAAACATTATGCATATTCATACGGAGATCTCCGTTGCTTATTTTAAAGCTGTCTCGCTATGTTAAACCCATTTAACGTAGCGAGACAGGTTTAAAAAAAAAAGCAACGGAGAAAGCAAGATCTCCGTTGCTTTTTACACACTGTGTCGCTATGTTAAAGGAGTTTAACATAGCGAGACAGCTTTAAAAAAAGCAATGGAGATCTCTCTTGCTTTTTTTAAACCTGTGTCGCTATGTTAAACTCCTTTAACATAGCGAGACAGTGTTTTAAAAAAGACTTATACTAATGGAAAAAATCCGGGTGACCGGACCTTTTTCCATTAGTATAAGTTGATTTACAACATGCACGCTGGCCAATCAGCATGCACGTTTTGGAATATTAATGGGGGGGTCATGGTATAATAGTTCTGATGCAGAAGCTTGAATATTTGTTGGTCAAGTTGTAGGGTTGCACAGGCAATAATAAGTACCCAGTTGGCTTTCTTTAGGGGAAGCAGCAGTGACCAAAGTCCTCAGAGAGGGAAATAAATCTGCATAGATTTATCAACAACTGTCTGAAGGGTGACTGTCTTTTTGGCTAGAATTTAATGAAGTAATTACAATGACATGCATGCTGAAGTATTTGGAGCACTGCCTCATTTGCTGTGTCTGTGTATAATATAAAGTCATCAGTGTATGTAACAAATACTAAATGTGTGTGTTGATTTGCATGTGAGTTTTGTATGTTTATACACATGTACCTCATTATATATCTGTATATACACACAAGAATGCACATGCAAATGTGTAATTTATACATATTGTGTGTGTTGTATGTGTGTGTGCGTGCATATATATATATATATATATATAGCTATATGTACAAATGTGTGTGTATTTGTATATAGAGGGTTGGTCTATATGGTTGAGATACAGTCCCTCAATTGCTGGATTGCTGGGATATACCATTGAAAACAATGTAAAACTCAGCAAGTTGTTTTTTTATTTGCAGGGGGAGCAAGCCAGCCACCCACCTCCCTTACCCCCACTAAAACACATAAACCAACTCCAAGGTCATGCAACAGAGGTACACATACATTAGCAAAAAAAAAACATAAATAGTGTTTTTTTTCACCCATTATATAGTGTGTGTATGTCTTCTTTCTTTATAACAACTGGAATACACTCCAACATTGTAAATATTATGCAACTCCTGATTTCTGTTAAACCTCACTCCTCCTCCTGATCATTATACTGCATGTGTTTTCCCACAACTTCCATTTATTTCTATGTATTATACTCCTTCCATTTTCTAAAGATTTCACTTCCAGTTCTTTTATCTCTTTACCAGTATTCCATATTTCAGTTACAATTGGTTTAGATTTTGATTTCCAATTTCTAATAATTGATTTTCGGGAGCCAGTAGTATTACATTTAATAAGGCATTACAATGCCTAGGCAATTCAAACCCTGTGTCCCAGCTCAAAATAATCAGTCTGATGTTAATCTAAGTTCATTTCTTACTGATGAGTTATCGGTTCCGTCCTCGGAACCAAGCCAGCCTCATACCAAGTTCGTGTCATCCAAAAACTCTCGAGCCAATATCCTACCCACAATGCTCTGCTCCCTGTTACCTCAGATCTTGTTTGCCACGTTGCTGTACAGCCGTTGTCAAGCCACTCTGTCTCAGCTAAGTGAACAATTTTTTGAAGTTTCTCTATTGTTAGTATTTAAAAAGCTTTCAGTCAGTTACTATCTCTATACTCCAATTCTATTGTAACTTTAAGACACACTCCCTATAGTTTTTTCCCTTTTATTACCTTTTTCTTACCTTTGAGATAATTCTTCATTACCATCATTGGTAATCTTTTTTTTTTTCTCCCTTTCTTACCCTTCTGTGTAGCTTTCTTAACTTCTTGATACGGTCGTTCTTTTCCCTCATATCATTATGTCGGATAAGAAAAGTAGTGTTGGTTTCAAACAATGTATGGAATGGAACCGTAAGTTACCGCTTTCTGATGGCCACAATTTATGTGTCTATTGCTTGAATGTCTCCCACCTTTCTGTGGACCCCCCGTGTGGGATTTGTAGAAATGCTTTGACCAGGACTCTTAATGAAAGGAAGAATACATCAATCCTGAACGGCCTCCTTAAAACACCTTTCTGCGAGGCTATCTCTGGGTCAGAGGGCTCACCCCCCTCCTGCTAAACCCCGTAAGAGACGTTCTACTTCTTCCTCCTCGAGGTCACTCACTTCATCTCCCTCTGGAGATTGCAAGGAGTTGACTCACAAAAAGGTGTAAATTTCGAGTCCAGCACTGCCATCTGTGGTCCTTTCGGCCCCAGTTGATTCTTACTCCAGCTATGTCCTCTTTATTGCCACCGGCACCGGAGTTCCCAGTGCAGACTTTTATGGCTCCGACAGTTTCGTTGCAGCCTTTACTGGCACCATCTCTACAGGTACAGTCTCCTTTGGCACCATTGGTGCAGACTTCTTTGGCTCCGTCCTTGACAATGCTGTCAACCTCCGGGATACTGTCCTCTATGGTGCAGACACCTTCGGCATAGACATGCTGGTCGGTGCAGTCTTTTTCGGCACCGTCATTACCGGTGCAGACACCTTCCTCGACTGCACCGTATTCATCGGTGCAGACATTTGCCACACCGCCATTTACAGTGCAGACACCCTTGACTCCTTTGGTGTTGCCTTTGTCAGTGCAGATAACCTCAACACCATTCTCCTCGGTGCAGACATCCTTGGTTCCGTGCTCTGCACAACACAAACTAGCAAGGACCAAGTATTCTCCTTCCTTGGATCCATTTGTGGGAAGCCAATATATAGCCATTTTTTAGAAACGTCATAATCTCCTTCAGGTTTCTCTATGAGGTCGACCAGGAGCCTCTTAGAACAGGATGTGTTGCGGCTTGTCGACCAGTTGCTTCTGGCCAGAGGTCTCTCTTAACTGTCTAAAGCTGCATTCCCTCTTCCAGGTGACAGTATTTCTCCACAGACACCAATGTACACTCCTCCTTCGACTTCCAGGGAAGCATTGAAGTCCCTTCCTCTGACAGCAGCTTCCCTTCCTTTGACACCAACAGTGGACCTCACTTTGGGGCCAGAGTCGTCCTTGTGGCCTTCGGTGCACTGGGCACCAGGCTCTTCTCAGACTAGTGGCTGTGCCATGGGGGTAGGCATTCTTGGTTCCATGCCAATTTTATTTATGGCACCCTCCAAGAATCCTCCTCCCCTCACGCCCCACAGTCCTTTTGAGACTCCTGGTCTGGGGGTCGGCTCGGAGTGGGGTGTGACCCTGGTTCAGAGGTTGTCATGCTCTGTTCCTGGCTCCCATCCCTCTTCGGGCCATCCGGCCTTCCAGGCCATGGAGAGGGTGCTTGCCTCCACTGACAAACCCTCCCTGTCAGAGTCCTCGTCCCCCTCTGTGCCGCAACTGTCACAAGCCACAACCACCGGACACTGGGCACAAGAGCCTCAGGTTTCTCCTCCTCAGGAGATCCCCTTTTTGCAATTTTCCCCAGAGCTCCCCTCTGAGGAAGTCCCTTGCAAGGCTTCATGCAAGAGGAAGCACATGGACTCCACTGAGGAGTCTTTAACTAAAGATACAGACTTTGATGATGGGGAAGGGTCCCCACGGTCACCCTCTGATGAGGTGTACTTTGGTGACATCCTCGAGATCCTAAAACAGAAGGGATTACTGGAATCTGTATTCTTGCAGGCCTTTTGTGCCTGGCCCCTAACCTCCTGGGTTACCCCACCGGCCAATGAGCTTATCCAGCTCATCGTCCAGTGTGCATGGAAGGTCCCTGACACTTTGGAAGCTATACCTCGGAGGCCTGACAAGATTTTATCTCCCCCTGCTGAGCATCCCCATTGGTCAAAAGGTCTTCCAGTAGATGCCATGCTGGTGGCGGCTGCAACCAAAAAAGACTTGGCAGAAGAGAGCCATACTGTCCATCCACCCAACAAGGAGTCCCAGGCGATAGACAGTCTCAGGAAGTGTGTGTTTGCTTCATCAACTTTTGCCATAAGGTCCTTGAATTACTTGGCACACTTTACAAGGCTCCAGAGGGATCTAATCAACCAACTCTCTGAAACCTTGGCAGGAGCTGTTTCTGATGAGGTGCACGACAACGTAGCTTCTCAGACAGTGACCCTAGAGTCAATATCCAATTCTTCCATGCACCTTATTTCACACGCAATGGAAGGAGCAGCTACTACAGCAGGCGCAGGTATAGTCACAAGACGTCATGCCTGGATGAGACTTTGCGGACTCCTTTAAGGCTTCCTTTATGAACGCCCCCATCGAGGCCGCTTCATTGTCTTGCCCTAAGATTAAAGATACGCTGGCAAGGTGCGAACAGGTTGGCAAGACCCTGTCTACCATTGGTGTCCGACACTCCACCCCTCAATGATTCTACTCCAGAAATCAGAGGAGTGGAAAGATGTGGCACAGAAAATCAGAGGGCTCTTTCTGTGACGCACGTGCTGAGTTCTCCCCTAGAGACAGAGGGGGAAACTCCAATGGAAGACTCCCCTTTCTGGGCAGGAGAGGTCCGCGAAACTGGGGTTCCAGAGATTCTTTCTCTGAGCAACTCTACCAGCGCTCCTGACGTGTTGCCCGACTGCTCACCTCTGAAAGCAGTCGGGGGTTGTTTTTCCTTGTACCCCACTGCCTGGCGAACCATAACCACCGATTCTTGGATACAACAGGTAATATCCAGAGGCTATTGCATCCCCTTCCATCTCTGGCCCACCTCACCCAAAGACTTGCCCAACGTCCCACCCAGTCAAAGGGAAGCAGTAGCACATGAAATCCAAAAGCTGCTACAAAAAAAGAGTCATCCAAACGGTCCCCCCAGACCAGATAGGATCCATTTTTTACTCAAGGTTCTTTTTAGTGCCAAAAAAGACAGGGGACTGGAGACCGATTCTGGATCTCAACACACTGAACAAATTTGTAAAAACAGAGAAATTCCAGATGGTCACGGTTCAGTCTATCCTTCCTGTTCTGGAAGAAGATGATTGGATGTGCTCTGTAGATCTTCAAGTGCTCAAGAAGATACCTCAGCTTCCGCATAGGAGCCAGTCACTACCAGTTTCAAGCACTGCTCTTCAGTCTCTCTACAGCCCCCAAAGTGTTCACCAAATGCATGGCAGTGGTCATCGCTCACCTGCGACTTCAAGGATTCCAGGCATTTCCATACCTAGACGACTGGCTCCTTACCGCCCCCACCAAGCATCTATTGGAAGAAGCCCTAGACTACATTGTTCTCACAGTACAACACCTGGGAATAACTATAAACTGGAAGAATTCCAACACGACCCCAGCACAATCTTAAGAATTCATCGGGGTTCTGTTGGACATGAGGAATTGCACAGCATCTCTTCTGGATCACAGACTTCAAAGAATAAGACAACAGGTTCAGCCGCTAATCTGTCACCACAAATCCTCTGCTCAGTCCATACTCCAACTCTTGGGGTCGATGACAGCCTCGAACACCATTGTTCCTCTGGCCAGATTCCACATGAGACTTCTTCAGCGGCTACTTCTTACTCAGTGGTACCCTCTACAACATCCTTTGTCTTTTTAGATAAGTGTAACTCAGAGATGCAAGCAAGATTTACTCTGGTGGACGTCTCGAAATCCACAACAATGGTCTCACCTCTTCAACCCCCATCAGCCGAAAGCCATGGTGACCACAGACACCTCCCTAATGGGGTGGAGGGGGAGGGGCTGTGTCAGGGAAACTCAGTCCATGGCACCTGGTCGGAGACAGAGGCCAATTTGCATATCAGTGTCCTGGAATTGGGGGTGGTGCTATTAGCGTTGCAAGCATTCCACTCGATCTTTCCATCAGCGACTATTGCGCTTTAATCAGACAACATGTCAGTGGTCTGGTACATCAACAAGCAAGGGGGCACACCAGATCTTATTTGTTATGCTGAGAGGCCTTGAGAATATGGCAATGGGCGATAGCTTCCAACTGCTTTCTAATTGCAATGCACATTCCCGGGAGCTCCAACATAATAGCAGTCAAATTGAGCAGGTGCATTCTACAACCTCACGAGTGTTCCCTCAATCGTGTGATAGCAGTAAGAATTTTCAAATGCTGGGGCCAGCCTTGCTGCAACCTATTCGCCTCCCCAATCAACTACAAGTGCAACAACTATTTTGCCCTGATTCCCCCCCCCTCTGGGACAGTCACTGAGTGACGCTGTAGTCCACGCTTGGCTCTCATGTCTGCTTTATGCGTATCCTCCTCATCCCCTCATCTCTCAATTTCTGAAGAAAGCACGGCAGTTGAAGAGCAAAGTGATCCTCATTGCTCCATATTGGCCTAGACAAATTTGGTTCCACTTTCTCTGGCCTCACCTGCTAGACCGACCACTGATTCTCAACCCATCCCCCACGTTGATCTCCCATCTGCAGGCTCTGACTCACCCCACTCTAACAAGCCAGAAACTGAAAGCTTGGTTTCTCCACTTCCTATGATTGCCAGGCAGGATAACCTCTCTTCCCCAGTACTCAGTATTCTTATCGCATGTCATAAATCGTCCACCAGGCTAATCTATCTCAGCAAATGGAAAAGGTTTACATTATGGGCAGCGAACAAACAATTGGACCCCTTGTCAGCTCCAGTTTCTGTGGTATTAGATTACTTATCATATCTTTTTCAGTCTGGGGTGTCAGCCTCTACTATTCGTGTTCATTTAGCTGCCATTTCTAATTTCCACATTGGCTTTTAGGATTCTTCACTTATGTCACACAGACTCTGTAAGACTTTCTTGAAGGGTAATTTTCACCTAAAACCTCCCTTTAGAGAACCAGTACAACCTTGCGATTTGGCCTTGGTTCTACAAGCACTAACAGCTCCCCCTTTGAACCTGCGTCTTCATGTGATTTAAAGTGCCTCTCTTGGAAAACTTTGTTTCTGGTTGCAATCACATTGGCCAGACGTCTGTCAGAACTTCAAGCCTTATGCATCAAACGTCCCTACCTTATTTTCCATAAGGATAGAGTATCACTGAAAACGAATTCTTCCTTTTTACCGAAAGTGGTGTCAGAGCAGTCTATCAACCAGTCTATTGACCCCCCAGTATTTTTTCCTACTCATTCTAACAAGGGAGAGTACTTGCCTGCACTCCCTAGATGTTCAGAGGTAAATACGATTTTATCTGGACAGAACAAAATCTACCCGTAAATCAGACCAACTATTTCTGACCTTTTCTGGACCAAGGCTAGGTCATCCTGTCTCTACAGTTACATTAGTGTCATGGTTGATTAATTGCATTACCTTCATCTACAACAAGAACAACATCACCTTGCCTCACAAAGTGAAAGCTCATTTTACAAGGTCTATGGCAACTTCAGCAGCTTTCCATGCTAGGGCTTCCCTCGATGACATTTGCTCAGCTGCGACTTGGGCCAAACCCCATACTTTTATCTTTTGTTACAAATTGGATTTGGCCTCCAGAGGAAGAGTGTCTTTTCGTTCCATTGTGTTCAGGAATGTCCTTCCATGAGGGCCGCCCATGGATACAGGTAGCTGGGGACTCTGTCCCATCAGTAAGAAATGAACGAAGATTAACAACATCAGATAAAGAAATTATGTCTTACCATAAGGTTCCATCTGTGTTGTTGATCTTCGTTCATTCATTACTCCCCACCCTCCGTCCCCCTCTGGAGGTTCCTGGTTGATCTCATATACTCCTTTTTTCCATTATTGTAGGTCTGTTATGACCAGAGGTAGCCTCTACTTTTGTCTTGTCAACTTGCAAACTCAATCTGAGGTAACAGGGAGCAGAGCATTCTGGGTAGGATCTTGGCTCGTGAGTTTTTGTCTGACACGAGCTTGGTATGAGGCCGGCTCAGTTCCGAGGACGGAACCAATAACCCATCAGTAATGAATGAATGAAGATCAACAAAACAGATGGAACGTTATAGTAAGACATAACCTCTTTTTTCCTTTGTTACAGCAATTTGCTCCCTCCAGTATTTCTGATGAGTACTCTGTAATGTAGTTTTAAAATCTACCAACCCATCAAAATTCCCAAAAAGCATGCTCCTAGTTACCTCTTTTCCGCATCACATCTTCAGCATTTGCTGTCTACCTGTGGAAAATACGTAGTTTATTCTTGTCAGTAGCAGGGCCAGCCTTAGGTAAACTGGCACCCTAGGCAAAGGGCTCCATGGCATGCCCCCTTGCACGTTACCTGGTGCCCCTATCTCACCTATTCCTTGTCTACCCACAGTGTCCAGATTACTTTTGTCTTCCTTTTTCTCACAGTTTGTCTTACTCTTCAGTTTTTTTTCTGCATTTATTTGTTCATCCATCATATTCTAACTAGGCAAAACTGTAGTCCGATAGCTGGAGAAAATAACTGCATCAAGCCCAGGATCTAGAGGCTGAAAGGCTCCCCAGAAGCCATGTGAGTTCTAGATGTTCTGAGGAGCATTTTTTTTTTTAAACTATTTCATCCAATGGTGGCAAGAATGAAAACCATGAGTAAGGAAATAAATTCAGTCTTGCTCTTCAACTTTACTTTTTCCTGCATTATAACAAAATACATTAGTGGAGCAAGACAACTTTGTAATAACTAAATTAAGCTGGGGGTCTGGGAGGCTGCTAGGTGCCCAGAAGCCATAGGTTTATAGATGCTTTGAGGTGAATTTTAGAACTTTTTAACAACTTTTTGATTCAATGATGGCCCGAATAAAAAAATCATGATTTTGCTTTTTTTTATTTCAAGGAAGAAATAAGTTGTAGCCAAGACTTGATGCTTAAAATCTGGACAAACACCAGTTCACAATAAAGTGAGAACATATGCTTATGAGGATAAATAAATTATATCTGAGAATAGTACCTGCCACTCTATCCCTCTCAAAAAAGGTAGTCACTTTCTGTGTATTACTCACTGGTGATAACTTAGGATAAAAATTAAGACACAAATGCCCACAATAATACAGTTCAAGCTGCTGATGTCATATGTGTATACAGCATGCCACCTCACCCCACCCCCCAAAAATTTATCCACCTTCTGTGGAACTTTATGATGTCAGGCAGGGATACAAATTAAAAATAAATTGTAGCAAGCATGCTTCTTTACCATCTCCCAAACGATAGCCACGTGTGTATGCATCTGACGTTTGATTGTGAGGAAAAGGGAAAGCATTATTACAGTAATGTGCCTAGATTGTTACTTTTAGACAGTACAGAGCTGCTGTACCAGCTATAGTGACCCTATGTGCACCCCTGTTGAACTTTGTTAGGAAAATTAAATAAATAATGACTATACTGTCCCCATCCCATCACAAGATATGGAGGCTTCTGAGGTTTGGAAGACGCGTTGCAGAAACAATTATATCATCCCAGCCTGTCCGTACAGGTGGAGTTCAAGGCAGAGGTGGCTAACAAGCTGTGGCAGAATCCACTTGTACAGCCTTGATATGCAGGTGTCACCAAGCGTCCAGAAGCTCTGAAGTTCGGGGTATTCCTTGATGCATTTTATAGGTTATTTTTTTGAAAGATGATTGTTAAAATGAGCAAGTGACAAAAATGTCAGTTAATTTCATCCCAACAACCCCTGTGTACAATTCAGACATTTGATTGTGATACAATGATGGCCTTGTATTTCATCTTTATTAAAACAATGGATTCATGTAAGTTAGCAAATTAGCAACACTTAATATTTAGGAAAAAATATTTTACATTGAAATAATATACAAGAGGAATTTGTATAATCAAAGTGGCATGATATGTTGCTTTGTGGAACATGATTTTGACCCTACTGGTCGGGTTGATTGGTGTTTTATTCACTTATGTACTTGCTAATGTAGTATATGATTGGACAGTTGTGAAGTTATTGAAGTTTTTCATTCATAAGGATGTTTTTACGTGAGATTTTTATTCTGATGAAGTTCCTGACAGAGAAGGAATGAAAGCGCTTTTGTTTTAGTTTATTCAAATAAAACGCTGGACTCCTTTGGTTAGCAATATTTTTTGTTTTTTAGTTGTGCTTATGTATTACATTGCAGTAGAACAGAGGTTTTGATTGCTGTATACTTTATTTTTGTGTGCATTATATATTTGCTGTACATGTAAACTTGCACACAAATGTGAAATGCCATGAAGTCAGCGTTCTGAAGTTTGTTTCCCAGTATAGCCAGCAGAAAGACAAGAGTATGTAAAATGATAGGAAAAGTAGTGCATTTGGTGAATTTACAAGGCAGTATTTGCCCACTAAACAGCCAGAAAAAAGCAGCTTAAGCACATCATTCACTTCTGTGACTGTGCATCTCAGACTCACCTTGTCAGGTGCAAAGTTGATGAATTTTTTTATTTTTATCGAGTTAATCTCTTGGATGTTTAACTCTCTAGTTGCTGTTTTCCATAGGAAATAATGCTGGTGCTTGTTCTATGTCGCTGGTCTTTTCCCTGTGGGTATTTGACTGCAGAGTGGTATGTATGTATGTATAAGTTTAGAAGAATTTTTTTTTTTTTTGTAGGGCTGAGTTCCAAGTGAGTGTTTTTTAACATGCAGTTCACATAGAAGAAGAAGAAAGTTCACAATAACTTTTTTTGAAAACCAGGATACTTACGTAATTATTATAATTTCATTAAGTGAAGTAAAACCCAGAAACCAGGCATGTTTAATCAATAGTTGTAAAAATATTTTCACTGTTTACAAAGGCCTTTATATACTGCCATGAGGCTAGGGAATATACTTTATTTTTATTTTAATATGTACTACAAAAATTTGATACCAGTATTTATCTTATTTTTCATTTATTTACTGGGTAAGTTGCAGTGGTCGGAAGACATAGCCAGAGCCAGTGTTAACGCAGGTCAATATTTTCATATATGTTCAATAACAGCACTAATGAAATTTACAAAATACTGTTACTTTGTTTTCCATGTAAATATTTGGGTTAAATATGCCCTTGTGTAATAAGGTACACTGTTCAACGATCCTGTTTCTAATAAAGTCAATCATACTTTTAATATCCCTCCCCCTAGAATATTTTAGTACGAGATGTCTTTGTACCATACTGTTATGATTTTCCAATGGAAGCAACAAAGTTGTAGTAAAATATTTATGTTCAGCCACAACCTGAATTATGATTTCTTTGAGTACCATAGAGACAAATGATAAATACTGTTAGAAGAAAACTTTTATATATATATATATATATATATATATATATATGTGTATATATATATATATATATATTATTGGGACTTGGTCACAGTCTGTAATGCAGTGATGGGTCTTTTTCCCCAAGGCTTTTGCAATAACAGCTAGAAGAGCTTTATCAGCATTACTTCTCAAGGCACACCTGAAAGTACACCATTTTTATGTGTTCTGTAGCAAAGTACATTGGGCAGTCACACAGTAATCAAACTACAGCACCTAATATCTGGTTTTCCCTGGTTATGATACCATGTTTGCATGGGTATGAATTATCTTTGTTTTTATGAGACTTGGATTAACTCATTTAATATTTGGTTGGCTAAGAGTATTTGACTTTTTTTTGGGGGGGGTCATAGGAAGTTACCAGGCTAATGGCCCAAGGACTCTTACAAGCCTAGACAAATGTTACCCTTTTTAACATGATCAGCACCTATTGCCCCTGTCCAGGAGGGACACAGTTTGAATCCCTGGGGTGAATTACGGTTACCCATCCAATCGTCCAGATTGTGTTTGAAGAAGGCCAATGAGGTGCTCTGTTTCATGTGAAGTGGGAGTCTATTTCAGAGGTGTAGTAACCTCTGGGAGACAAATCTGTCCCTCCAGCAGGTTCTGTTAATGTCACATACCAGGTTTAGGTCTTTAGAGCGAGTAACCTGTGTGCCATTGATTTGTGTCGTAAAGACTCCCCTATCTGTGGAATAGACTCCCTGTCCATGTCAAGCAGAGTACCTCTCTAGCTCTCTTTCAGAGCAACCTGGATGACTGGATGGGAAACAGAAAATACATCCCTGGGATCCCACCTGTATTTTTGCTGGACTGGAGAAACAGGTGCTGATTTTGAGGGAACATGGGTAAAATTCTTGGCTAGACTTATAAGGGCCTGTGGGCCAATAGCCTAGTATCATCCTATGAACCATTTGATTTGCTGATATGCAGCATTTCCAATAAAGCGGGGTCAGAGATTGCCTTATATGCAAAGCAGAGATTGCCTCTGAGTAGTAGAATAAAGTGACAATGTTTTCAGCTGATCCACGTAGGATAGCTGCTGAAGTCCTTGAATTTTCTTTGTGAGGAACCTTTGTGGTCTCTCCAACTGCTGCAGGTGTTTTGAAAGGTACATGGCAAAAGGGGCGTTGTATTCAGTTATTGGCCTAATGAGTGAAGAGTACAGGGATGGGATAACTTCACTTTTTCTTGAGACATTACCCTTACTTTTGAGGTGAGCCATATAGACTACCTTTCTTACCACTCTGGAAACATGGTGATCAAAGGCAATATCGCTGCTAACCTGAGTGCCCAGATCTCTCACCACTGAGTGCATACTTAGGGTATTGTCACTGATGTGGTAACATCGCTCTTGCCGAAAGGGATGGTTATACATTTTTTTGCAGTGAGTTTGAGGCCATGACTTTGGCGCCAGTCGTTTGTTTGCATAAGACCTTCTTGAAGGATGTTGACATCATTTGGAGATTCTATGACCACACCCAATTTTCAGTTGTCAGCAAACATTGTCCTTTGGTTTTAGCTTATGCTTCGGAGAACTAGATTCCAAACAGTAGGGGTTCCAGGACCGATCGCCGTGGAGCACCACTGGTAACGGATCTACTGTTGGAGGTGGATTCCCCTGTTTTGACTCTATGGGTTCTATCAGAGAGCTAGTTTACAACCCACCTTATGATATAATGGCTGATGAATAGCTGGGAGAGGTTGTCAGTGATGCCTGAGTGAGAGATGATGTCAAATGCCTTGGCCAGGTCTAGGTAGGCTGTATGCACAGATTTCCCCTCGTCCAGGGCCCTTGTGACTGTCTCAAAGAACCCCACCAGGTTTAACAAGCATGATCTCCCTTTGACAAATTCAAACTGGGTAGGATCTGTTGTTTGGAGATTATCTGTATCTTTGTTGATAAGGTCCATGATTCTTCTCTCCATGACCTTGTAGATAAGGCTACTCAGGCTAATAGGTCTATAGTTCTCGGGGTCAGTAGAAGGACCACCTTTGTGCAAGGGTATTACAGTGGCTGTTTTCCATTCATCTGGGATGAAGCTGGTCCTTAAACTGTGATTTAAAAGGGTAGGCAGTAGTAATGCTAATTCTTGTTTGAGCTCATGTAGGACACAGCCTGGGATGTTATCAGGTCCCATTGATGCCGTGTTTTTGGCCTTAAAGTTTTTATGACCTGCTCTTTAGAGATGCAAGGTAGGGGACAGGTGGTAGGGATGACATGAAGTATGTGTGGCGAAGATGGGGGAGTGAAGTTTTCATCGAACCTGTTGGCTAGCAGGTTAGCTATGTCCAACTGCATGTGCATGTGTTCCCATTAACTACCAGTTCAGCGCAAATCTGAGCCTTACCTTTTAGCTTACAGATGTAACTAAAGAATGCCTGATGGTTGTCCTTGGTTGAGGCAGCTAATTTGGATTCATAGTTTGCCTTGGAGGACTTGGTCTTATTTGCTTAAACCCGCTCCTTCTTACTCTTGGACAGCAGTTTCTTCCTTTTATTGTAAAGCCTGTAAATGGTGGTTTCCCACCAGGCAGGTTTGCTTTTTCTTGAAGAGCTTGTTTTGGTCCTAACAGGTACTAAGTCAATGCAGTTATACAGGTGCTTGTATAGGGCATTAGTTTAGAGCTAAGTATAGTTACCATTTCCGTCTGAGGAGAGAGGTGCAGTGAAGCTATTTATACCATCCCATAAGAGGTTATAATCTGCTTTGGAGAAGATTTTTTACTCTAGTTGCTGCTAGGGGAGGGTCAGGTGTGATAGTTACCTCAAATGAGACTGATTTGTGGTCCGATCTCACCAGAGATGAACTCACAGTGGGGAGCTACAGTGGTCTCCCATATTTCTAAGCACCAGGTCCAGAATGTTGGTGCCTCTGGTGGGGGTGTCAACCAGATGGTCCAGGGCATTGGATTTGACAAAGTCGAGGAACCTCTGGGCAGGTGAGTTTGAGCATGAGTAATTCACCCAGTCAATACTAGGGTAAAGTCGCCCAAAACTGTGGTGTTAGGATGTATCTTGATAGAGTCAAGTGGCTCCATATAGGCAAAGTGGGTGTCTTGATTCATGGAGGGGGTTCTGTAGCTGGTAGTGACTTGAATAGGTGTCCTACCAACAATTAGTTGCACCTGAAGTATCTCTAGGGTGCCATACTGTTTGAACAGTCTGGAGGTGTATTTATCCTTGATGAATATTGATACACCGCCTCCTTTCGTTTTCTGGCCTTCAGTTTGTGGTCTGAACGTGTGGAAGTAGGTGTAACCCTGGTATGGCTGGGGTGCTCTCCACAACCTTGAACCAGGTCTCTCTGACTACACAAATGTCTGCGTCTTCCATGGTGAGGACTGCTTCTAGTGAGAGCAGTTTCATGTTACGACTTCTAGCTTTTAGCAGCATGACCTTGACACTTTTTGTTGGTATTTTTACATTGGGAGGTTTGTTCTTGTGACACTACCTAAAAAAGGCACTATGGGTTAGCAAGAGCATTAGCCGGTAGCCGAAATTTCAGGGGTGACAGATGAAGACCATTTCTGGTAAAGCATTGAGGTCTGTCTGTCATTGTCATCCAGGCTGACAGATGTTGAATTCCCTTAGAATGACACCAAAAGCTAAACCAGTTATTGGATCAATAATTTTCTGTATGTATTGAGGCATCATTCTAGGTGAAGGTAAAATGCTGCTTAAGGCTAAGGACATACCTGCATAAGACACACAGTCCTAGAGCTCAGTCATGGCTCTCTTCATATAGTCCAGAGAGGTACATCTCATGTCGTTCACACCAACATGGACTATGACAGACTCATAACAGTATTTGTTGTTGAGAGACTTGAGTGCATTTGTGATAAGGTAGATCCTGGTCGTGACCTTCTCCTTATTCAGCCTGGTGAGAGGGACATTTGTGTATCTCACAGTGGAGTCACCTGTGACTAATATGCTAGATTTATTGTTTAGCCTTATGGGCTTGAGAGGTGTGACATTGGTGCATGAGCTATTGTGTGTATTGTTTTGCAGAGGAGGTATTATGTGTAGCATGTTTGTGTTTGTGTTTGGAAGGTCTCTGGTATTTAGGTAAGTTTGTGGAGAGGACCTCCATGTATGTAGTTGTGTGTGATGTGGGTTTGGGTGGAGTAGGTGGTGAAGTGTGCATGCTGACAACCTTCTCAATGTCAGATGTATTGACTAGCATATGAGAGAGCACTGATTCAAGGTTTTTAATATAGTTGCATCTCTCGCATGTTGAGTTTGTGTGGACTAGAAGTAGAGGGTTGTCCTGTATACATGAGGCAATTGCTGCACTGCATCAGGTTACCCATATCGACCAAGATGGCTGGAGTAAGGTTGCCACCCATCCCATTGTCAGCGGGACACTCACGGGTTAAGCCACCTTATCCCGTTGCCCGCTGTATCAAGTAGTGGGACCTGAAAAGTCTGGCTTTTGCGATCACACTGAATTGCCGTGGAAAAGTCGCAAGTAGTTCCGGCTTTTTCACGGCAATTCAGTTACGTCACCAACCTGGACCTGCAGGCAAAGCTGCTGCCTGTTAGGTCCGGGTGCTTTAATTCATGCAGCAATTGGCTGCAGTTCACAAAAGGGGTGGGGATTGGGGCAGGAGGAGTCCTGTAAAGATTGTGGCTGTATGAGTGCTTTGTTTTAAGCGCTTCTACAGCCGCTAAAAAAAGACCACAATTTTTTTTATATATATAACAAGCGATCCAGCCAGCCATCCTCCTCCATCCAGCCAGCCAGCCAGCCATCCTCCTCCATCCAGCCAGCCAGCCATCCTCCTCCATCCAGCCAGCCAGCCATCCTCCTCCATCCAGCCAGCCAGCCATCCTCCTCCATCCAGCCAGCCAGCCATCCTCCTCCATCCAGCCAGCCAGCCATCCTCCTCCATCCAGCCAGCCAGCCATCCTCCTCCATCCAGCCAGCCAGCCATCCTCCTCCATCCAGCCAGCCAGCCATCCTCCTCCATCCAGCCAGCCAGCCATCCTCCTCCATCCAGCCAGCCAGCCATCCTCCTCCAGCCAGCCAGCCAGCCATCCTCCTCCAGCCAGCCAGCCATCCTCCTCCTCAATCCAGCCAGCCATCCTCCATCCATCCAGCCAGCCATCCTCCTCCTCCAGCCAGCCAGCCATCCTCCATCCATCCATTCATTCATGCAGCCAGTCATCCATCCAGCCAGGCATCCATCCATCAAGCCATCCATCCAGCTGCTACTCCAGCAGCCATCTGTCGTACCCATAACAGCATCTTCTTCACCACTCTGGTGGTGATGTCACGGCAGAGGGTGTGGCCAGTGTCATTGGCCAGACCCCCATGCCCCACTTTGGCCCGCTTAAAAGGTGGCAACCCTATGCTGGAGAAACTGTGGGAAATTGCCCATTCATAGTGCTTGGTGAATTTATATGTTCAGAAACAGGAATATGGTAGGAAAGGGGTCACACACAGGAATAATTAGTGGGTGAGTTGCGTTAATACTTGCTAGACTTAATGTTACACTAGTAGGTAGAGCAGGGCCACAGAAAAACTCTTGAGGCTGTTACTATAGTGGGGTGCTTACACAACTACACTAGTACTGCCTCTTTGCCTGGAAATGTGCTAAAAATGAGGAACTGCACTTTTGGGATACAGCTGTATCTAAGGGAGAAATTGTTGCAATAATTTGTCCAGCTATGGCATACAGTTGTGCGGCAGTCCGAGGTGCTGAGCGAAACAGGCAGAAACCCACTCAAGAGTTGGGGGTTAAATACCAAAAAGGTTAAAACCTAAAACAAAGTTAAAAAAAGCTTAAAAAAAAAAAACATTGAGGTGCTTACTCCAAGCCCTAGACCAGCCACTCTTTACCAGCCAGGGACCAGTCAGCACAATCCTCTTCCTAGAGTGCAGAAGGGCCCTTTGTAATCAAAGATGCCATGGAAAATGTGTTCAGAACAGCCAATACAAACAACCAGGCCCAGAAACAGCAGCCGCGAGTTTGGACTATGCTACAGCTACTAGCTACACTATTTTATGCAGAAAATAGTTCAGAAGTGTTTACCAGAGCAGAAAAACAGCAGTGAGACACTTAATAAAGGCATTTGGTGCAGATGTCAAGGGGGAACTGCGGTTGATTATCTTGGAGGGTCCTAGAGGGTCCTGCAGATATTGGTCAGGGAGGAATTTCCAGGCTCTCTTATTGAATCTCGCCAAAGTTTGGAACCTCTGATATTTGTTAGGCCGTCTTAAGGATCCTCAAAGGGAATGGCAAGAGTTTACTCAGGGCTTCTTTTCTGTCTTAATGGCTCTAAAGCCTCCTGAAGGTGGTTCGGTGCCTGCTCGTCCTTGGACGTCTACCCTTTCTAAGCAGCTTAGCTATTCTTCACAGATGCCTTCAGCTTTGGCTTCTGGCTCTGATGAAGAAGAGTCTGTTCACCCTGAGTCTCCTTTTGAGGAATTGTCCTTTGGGGGGACAGTTGCTAGGATGATGGAATTCTTTAAGTGGGATTCTTCTCAAGTGTCTGATATTCAGAGAAGATATTGTGAGTTGCTTCAGGTGGATATTCCTAAACCTTCGGCAGTTCCTCCTGTGTTGGCTACCTTGTTAGATACTTCTATTGCTGCTTTCATGTCTCTTAATTCTCACCTTCATGCTCCCAAGAAACCTGATAGGTTTTATAAGGTTCCTGAGGATTGTCAATTTCTATTTAAATGCTCTTTTGCTGATCCTGCTGTGGTTAGTCTCTTCTGACAAATCTTCTAAACTTTTGCGCTCTTCCAAACTTTTGCCTTCTGATAAGGACAGTAGGGCAATGGAGAAGATTGGTAAGAAAGTTTACACTGCTTCTCCTTTGGCCTTTAGGGCTGTTAATTACCAGATCCATGTGACCAGGTATGCTCTGGCCTTGACTGCTCAAGCTTGTCAGGTTATCTCTGACCTCCCTGACACTGAAGGCAAATCATCTGCCTTATTTTTTTTATGTTCTGCTTCTCAAGTGGCTCACCACTGTATTAAGTGTAGCTGTGATGCTGCTGATGCCTCTTCTAGGGCTGTGACTTTTGGGTCCATCATGGGGTATTATTCTTGGCTTTGTCTCCAGTCTCTACCTGAGGACAATTAAGGTCAAGTTGTTGGAGGCTCCTTTGAATAGTAAGCATCTATTTGGGACTGCTCTTCAAGAGAAAGGCAAAGCCTTTCAGGGCCTCAAACATATTTTTGTCTGTCCTATCCCTGATTTCTAGAGGAATTATCCTTCCTGGTCTGCTTTTGTTCGCCAGCAACCCAGCCAGGCTTCTAATGGCAGGATGGGTGGGAGGCACCCCCCGACTAAGGCTTCTCAGATTTCTGTGGCTCAGAAGCCTCCCTTATCTGAGAAGCCTGCTTCTCTATGACAGTTCAACCCCCCCCCCCCTTAGATCAGGTTCCTTTGTCCCTTTGGGTCTCCATTTGTCTTCCAAATTTGCATCTCATCACTTCAGACTCGGGTTCTTTCTATCATCTATCAGGGTTACGTCATGGTATGGAAATCTCTCCCTCCTTTTTCAGGGATTCCTCAACCTCCTCTAGAGCAACTTCCTCATTTCCCAGAGGTTATAGGGTCCCCGGTGAACCAAGAAACAATTCAACCTGTCCCACCTTCCCATTTGGCTTTTATTCCAGGATGATGTTCTTCATCTCACATTGCTGCAGTCCTTACATATGGGTAGTCCGCTGTCCTCGGTCGGTCGTTCAAATACCAAAAATAGAGCTGCGCTGACGCCGTCAAGACAATAAAACTGACATCAGGGCGTCCTAATAAAATGCGCATGACCGGCCCATATCCCTCAGTCTTTTTGCCGCCGTCGGATGCAGAAGCAGCGCAAGTGCCATTTTACGCTCTGAAATTTTTCGAATCCGAGTTCAATCAATCCAAGTTGGTTGGCACTCGCTAGGAATATTTTGGTTTTTCATTTTGATTAGTTACCTGATTGTGCGAATAACTGTATTTTGTGGGATGTATTTGTGGGCGTCGGGGGATGATAGGATTGTGTATTCCTTGTTTGGGTATTGTTTCCCTTGCTGAGGGGTGTCGCTTTTGTGGTAGCCAGCTATTTTCTATTGCCAAGGTTGCACTATTAGCCGCTGGTTAGCGGAAGCTGGGCAATTATAATAGGCCGGGCTGATTTCTTTAGGCGGCCGACGCTCTAAGAAGCTTAAAGACAAAAAAGTTAAAACCTTCAACTGATGCAGGTAGTGCCCGACGGGTCCGTTTCTATGGACGTGGAACCGTGGTTGGGACGTGGAAGCAGGCTGAAGGGGCTGAAGGAGTCTCTCAGGGGAGACTTGGATGTTGGCCTCAGGGCCCTCCTCAGGCCAGGGTGGGCTTCCCAGGTTAGGCTACTCTACCTTCCTCTCTCCCTCCCTGCCTAGCCCCTTCTTCTTCCTTTTCCCTCCCCTAAGGCCAGAGGCAGATTTGATTACTTGCTTAGAGTTGGTGTCACTCCCCTGATAGCAGGGTCTGTCACACAGCAGCAAAATGGAAGAAGAAAGCATTACTCGATGATTAGAGAGTCTTTGCTGTCCCTTGCCCCTTAGGAGGTGCCTGATTCCCAGGAAGAGTTTGAGTTGACTTCGATGTTTCCTTCGCTTCAGACTCTGCTTCAGTACTCTTTATTATTCTGATTCTTTCTATGATGATTCTCAGGCTTTCTCTTCTCCTCTCTCTGATTCCTGGAAAGGAGCTTTTTTCTTGCGAGAGACATTTTCAAGTGGGAAGGTCAGATTAAGTGGGAAGGTCAGGACTTGCTTAGAATGCTTTACCCCCTTTAATCCCCCTCCTATACCCCTGTTCTGATGTGGTGGAAGATGTTACAGTTTGCTTGTTGTTAATAATGACTTTATAGCTCCCTGCCCTGTTAAACCGATAGGTATTACAGGGTGCCTGGAAGCTCAGGCTCTCTGTAGTAAAGAGCCCAGGGCGGACCCAGAAAAGACTAGTCAGGGACCTAAGTAGTCAAGGACCTGTTCTGCAAAAAACCCTGAGGGCTTAAAATTGCCAGTTTCTTATGATAGATGGGGAAGTAGTTCTATACTTCTTCTAAAGCTATGATGACATCTTGGAATATGAGGGCTTTGAATTGCCAGTTTCATTTTCTTCTTTCTAAAAATTTTCTTCTTAAGATGCTCTGTAAAGTGATTGAGTGTATGGAGTAGAAGGCCTGGTGTGTATGTCTCTGAACAGGTGGTGGGTCATTCATTACAATGGCTAAATTGCTGTACAGGCCTTCGCTTCAGTGTGGCTGCCACTCTTTCATTTTGGTTCGCAGGCTGAGCTGTTGTTTGGGATCAGACTTTATCCAGACTTTGTCTTGACATGGAGACAAGCAGTCCTTTGCAGTCTGGCTGTGTTGTCTGTCTTTGAGTTTTTGTCAGTCTTGAAGAGGTGGAATTGGCCTAAGGAAGACACTGCATATGATTCCCAGTTTTTGGTAGATTTAGACGCGGTAGGGAGGAATTGTTTAGTAGGAATTGGCCTGCTAAGGGGTAAGGATTCTCAGTCTAGGGGTAGATCTAGACGCAGTAGGGTGAGCAGAGGCAGAGCTTCCCAGACCTACCTTTCTGCCGCGGAGTTCCAATCTTGCCTGGACAGCAGGGCCAGAGGAATCAGAACAGGCCCAATGAAAATTGGACCCACCTGCCAGATCCTTCCTTTGCCAGCAGCACCTTTGGGAGGAAGGTTGGCACCAAGATAAAATCTTTATTGGATGATTACAAGCAACAAATGCTCCAAGGATATCAAGCACCAAGGCCTCCTTTCAAATTTCCAGTACTTTGCCTCCTTTCAGCCAAGAGCTCGAAGCCCCAAACACTTTTACTAGCCTTCAAATAGCAAATTTCAAAAACTACTTACTCTAGCAAAAGGTCAACACGGGAGACCAACAAGGGCCTTCTAGTTTTATTCGCCTGTTTCTTTATTACCAAAAGACCTCTAACACGTCCTCACCAATTTTGATTTCTCTATCCCAACACATATCTGGATGGTGACTCACATCTCAACATGATCAGCATCACATTCCTGGCCTCAAGGCAGAGATCACTGGATGGGTTCTCTGATCTGGGACTTTTTATTACTCCAGCTCCATGCAGCATTCATGCCGCAGGAAGAATTCATGCTTTCAGTACTTCACTTCTATGGCTAGTCTTCTGTATCCAGCCCTTCACTGTATCTAATGTTTCTTATTGCTACTAAGGGCTGATTCCCAGTGGCTCTTTCTTTATTAACGCCTTCATCATTTATTGGCCCTTATTTGGACGTTATCTGGATTCTGGCCTGATTCTGAAAACTTACAAGGCCTTCAGGGGTTACAGTATGTGATGGCATGTTTGGGTGATGCCTGGGGAGGACTCCCAGAACTAAAGATCCAGTCTAGTACCCTCTCAAAGACTGTGCTTTCTGGGTGTGAAGATGATCTTTGCATCCCAGATGTTGAATGCAAGGACAGTCCAAAAAGACTCTCTTTACTTCCATCACCATCTCACAGTTCAGGTTGACTGCAAGACTTGTTCCCGGGCCTTGGGGTCCATGTTATGATTCTGGTTATTCCCAATGCCAAACTGCAATGGACAGCAATGCAATGATATCTCAACTGCTATGGAAAAAGATGCCAAGATATGGACAATTGTCATTCAGATAAACAAATTATTCTCTGTGACCCAGGAATTGGTTAGCTCCATTCTATTCCTCATGTGAACAAGACACTCTCAGACTCGCTTCAGGCTTAGTCAGATTCCCAACAGCAGAGACAGGCTGACAAAGCTCAACAACATCTACATATCAACTGAAATGGGTACAAGCAGTCCAATGCCACAGAGCCAACATCTACAGTCATTTTTGAAGGGGAGATGTTAGGAGTCCAATTTTCATTAATACAATTCAAAGATTTACTTTTTTTCAGGGCAGGTGTGTTGATTCTAACAGACAAATACAATGAAGTGTGGTACATCAACAAGCAAGGGGGAATGCAATCTATCCTCTATGCAGAGGCAAGCACATTTTTCCTTAGGAGATTTGTTGAGCAGACATATGTTGAGCAGACAAATTATGGATCCTCACAGTGGGAAATTGGATCCTGTTGAGTAGACAAATTGATAGTCAAAGATGGCTCTGTATTGATCCTCATGTATACTTGAAATTGACAGTGTTAAGGGGAAAAGTTAACATAGACATGTGTCTGTTATCCACCAAATTACCAGCTGCCAAGCTTTCTTCTTGCACAAAAAGGTTTCATCCCACAGCTTGGAAAGTGGATGCCCCTCCATCAAATTGAGCAATTCATGTGTGCTGCTCTTGAACCTGAGCTCCTCCCAAAGGTAATTCTGAAGGCCGAGTCTACAAGCTACAACATGATTTTATTTTGAATGGATTGGCCTCCCTCTGTCTCCTCCCTTTACTGAAGAGTCTGTACCGGGAGCCTCCAATGTTTTGCCTTCTCATCTCTCACCTGCTGTCCTTCATCCTGACAGTCATTCAGCTTCCACAGCATCCTTCTCTACATCTAACAGCCTGGCAGAAGGTTTTTTTGAATCCTGGAGGGAGGCAGCTTCCACAACAAGTTTTGAATGTTACATTGGAGGCAAGTGGGCCTTTTACAAGGAGTGTGTAAAATCTATAAATGGAGGAGATTTTTATTTTTGGAGTTAATTTTTGGATTTTCTCCTTTCTAAACCTACTTGGTGGTCTTTCTTCTCTTACTGAGTTACTGGACAAAGGTTTGTCCTTCTCCTCTATTAAGGTTCATGCCCATTGTTTTTCTGCTCACTATGACTGTGACCAAAGCCCATTTCCCTCTCCTGTTTGAGCTCCCTTAGAGGGTAAAGAATATCTACTTACACGTGAAGCTGCTGTGCCCTGCTTGGGATTCTGAATATTTATGATGGAAAACTGCTTTTTTGAGCCAAATTTGAGAGCCTGAAAACTTGCCGAATTGAAATATTTACATGTTGAGCCTTTTTTGTTTTTCACACAAACCTTTCAAGTATCATGCGTTTACACCTTTTATATGTTTTAAAAGGTCTTTTCCCTCTTTTTCCAACCAAAATAGGTATCTTGCGTTTTTTTACTTTTCTAGCCAACCAAAAAAGTTTCTTGTTATTTACCACTTTTGCTGTATCTATTTACCTACTTTTATGCAAACCCCCAACTTTGGGGGTGCAAGTTTGATAGTTTTTTGATTGTTTGAGATAGTTGCTATATTACTTGAGCAGAACTAAAGGGTTTGTTTCTTCTGCTAGCAGTTACTGTTCTTTTCCTTTTCTTTGCCTTCCTAGCAAAAACTTGGGATTAAAATGATTAGGCCCCATCTTATTTCCACTATTGCTTTCCTTCCTAATGCACCATGGTAAGGGCTACTAAAGCCACTTTAGAGGCAAGGGGCATTTTTCAAGTAATTTTCACTTAGCACAGCTTTTTTCCACTTTACTTTAATAGATATATTGGTTTCCAGCTACTTGGAGTTCAGCTTATACTTCTCTAAGCATTTTTACATTTTTGCCTACTCTTTTATTAGGCTACTTGCCATACCCTCAGTATCCAGTTCTTCTAATGTGATTATAGTTTTATGCATCCTCCCTTGTACTGCTTTGGGATTCATATCCATATGTAAGGACTGGGTAGCAATGTGAGATGAACCATATAGTGTCCAGTTGTACCTACCTATATTGTTAGTTGTGGTTGATCCACATTGCTGCAGTACAATATATTGTGTTCCCTGTCCCCTGTGTAGTTAGAGGGCGCTTGTGTGTTGTCATGTGAATTGTTAAAATACAAATATTAAAGACATCTTTCATGCAGGGGTGGTTGGGATATTGTCTGCTGTCAGCCTTCAGCCTTTTCTTTTTTAGGGAGGGCCTTCTGACATCTGGGCACCTTCAGACTGAGAGCGCGACGCCGGTGATGCGATTTGTTTTTCTGATTCCTCAAAAGGAGGACACTTGGAGACCTATTTTGGAGCTCTCCTGGCTCAACTCCTTTCTCGAGGTCCCTTCTTTTTGGGTGCTTACTCTTCAAACTCTGTTTCCTCTTTTATTACCCCAGACTTTTCTGGTGTCCTTGGATCTGAAAGATGCTTACCTTAATATCCCTATTCACCCTCTTTTCATGAAGTTTTTACAATTCTCTATCATCTTCCTTTCATTTTCAGTTATCTGCTTTGCCCTCTCTACTGCTCCAAGGGTATTCACAAAATGCCTAGCTCCTGTGATTGCCTTCTGCACGCTCCAAAGCATTCAGATTTTTCCTTATCTAGACCTGTTCCTTCAGGCACCTTCTCCCAGTATATTGTTACGGGATCTGCAGTTCACCATCTCTGTTCTTTAAAGTCTGGGATTTAGTATCAACTTTCAAAACTCCGTCCTGACTCCATCTCAGGGTCATGTGTATCTGGGATGCAGGATTCAGATGATGCCAGTGCTGACCTCGCTTTTGCCTCCAAAGGTATTGTTGATGGCTTTCTTTCAGTCTCTTCTTCCTCTGACTGCCATGCCAGCCAGGAAGTTTCTTCAGGACTTTGGTATTCACGGCCTCTTCTATTCCAATGCTTCCTCTTGCCAGACTGCATATGAAGAAGCTTCAGTGGTACCTTAAGTCAGTTTGGTTACAGCATTGTCACCTTCTGGATTTCAGTGTACCTCTCCTTCCCTGTCTCAAGAAGGAATTCAAGTGGTGGACTCAGCAGTTAGCTCTCAATCCAGGCCAGCCCATTCAGTCTCCAGTCTATTCTCAAGAGCTATAAACCAATGTCTCAGACATGGGGTGGAGGGCTTCTCTTGGTCACCTTAAAGTTCAGGGTCTTTGGTCTGCCCATCAGAAGTCAGACCTTATCAACATCAAAGAGATGAGAGCTCTGATTTTGGCCCTTCAGGCTTTTCACCCCATGTTTTTCCAGGTCCCTTGAAGGTGCACAGGCAACAAGCAGGGTGTCATGAAATCTTATCTCCTCTGCAGGATGGCTCTTCAAGCTTGGGAAGTGGCTCTCAGTTAACTCTTCAGACAGTATACATTCCTTCAGAGCAGAATCTAGAGGCAGACTTTCTGAGCAGGTCCAAAACACAGGCTCATGAATGGATGTTTCACAGAGATGTGTTTCTGGACATTGTCCATCAGTGGGCTATTCTGCAGGTAGATCTTTTTACTTCCACTATGAACATGCAGCTTCCGCTCTCCTTTTCCAGAGTACCATGCCATCTGGTGTGGAAGACGGATGCTTTTCCCTTTCCTTAAGAGGGGATTTTTTTATGCTTTCCCTCCTCTTTCTCTAATTCCAAGAGTCTTGCAGAAGATTCAGCTAAACTCCCCCAAAATCTTGCTGTTGACTTCCTTTTGGTGGAGAGAGCACTGGTTCCCCCTCTTAATGCATCTGGCAAGAGCAATCATCCCAAGTTACCTCACTGGTTGGACCTCTTCACACAGGCGAAGGGGTCTGTCATCCATTGCCACTTGTCCACAGTGCAACTGACGTAGTGGGTGATAGGGTTTTAATCCCTTTCAGGCACCTGTTTTTTGAGGATATGCTCTGGGTTTCAACAGGAGGCAAGGAAACCCTCAACCAGAAAATCTTGTATGTCCAAATGGAAAAGATTTTTGGTCTGGTGCCATGCTGATAACCAGGACCCTTTTTCAATGGGGGGTCCCTCTGGTCCCGCTCTTATTTCTGTGAGTTGGTCCAGTCTGACTTGGTCTAGGCCAGTTGGTCAGATATTTCTGATTTCTGCTTGTATACCCTTGAATCTTCCTTTGACTTCTCATTTTGAGGTCAAACAATTTCTTAAAAGTGTCCTGCATATTAGGCCTCCAAGAAAACCTATTCCTCCTCCTTGGGACCTTTAATTTTGTTTTGGAAAAATTGACTCGGGCTACTTTTGAACCTGCAGATTCTGTTTCTTTGCAACATTGTACTTGGAATACTGTTTTGTTGCTGGCTCTTACTTCTGCTTGGTGGGTTTCTGATATTCATGCCCTTATGACCATTCCTCCTTTTTTGTTTTTTTTTCACAGGGACAGGGTATCCCTTTGCACTAATCCTTCTTTTATGCCAAAGGTAGTAAGTGAGTTGTCCTTGAATCAGTTTGTACAACTCCCTTCCTTTTTCCCTTCTCAGTCTGCAAGTGAGAGGGTCCTACATACCTTGGATTTGAACAGCTCAGGTAGTATTTGGATAAAACTAAGACTATTCATAAGTCTGATCAGCTTTTTGGCTGTTTCTCAGAAAACCATCTCCTCCTGGATATCTAAGGCCATTTCCTTTTGTTATTCATTTCCTGGCAAATCTTTGTCAACTTCTGTTAGAGCTCATTCCACTAGGGCTGTTGCCTCTTCTGGTGCCTTCTTCAAGGGGTTGAACACCAATTCCATCCTTGAAGCCTGCTACTTAGTCTTCCATCCATGCATTTATTAAACATTATAAGTCAGATATGTTTTTTAGGGCCAGAGCAGGTTTTGTTGAAACCATTTTATGTGGGTTTGTTGAGGGCTCTTCTCAGCCTTCCATCTCCTATTATGTTTTTTCAGCTTTTTTTACTCTCCCTTCTATGTAGAATACTGCAGCAGTGATATAGAAGGACATAGTGCTGTTAAGTAAAATCTTTACTTAACAGTAGATGTCCTTCTCTTCACTGTTGCAGTATTCACTCCCTCCCTCCAACACCCTATTTGTTCTGTTTTTTTTTCCTTTTGACTGTGCATGGATTCCATTGTCCTATGGAGACTGTTTTCTTCTGGGGCAATTCAGTTCTGGGTAGCTGTGTCCTTAGTATAAATTTGATGTGCAGCACATACAAGATATTTAAGGTTTTTGCATACTGGACGAGCATTGGGCTGCCCTGGGCAGGAGATCCCTTTTAAGTAGAATGCATCTTTAAGAATAGACAAATCCTAATAGCAGCAGTGAACTCACGACTAGTTTCTGGGATCCTTCTGATCTTTGTGTTTTGTTGGAAGCCTTTAATAAGCATTCATGGAGACTGGATTGAATGTATTTGATCCTTTTCACATCTTCTTCATAATATTTTAGGTTTGGTGTGGCCATAAGGGAATTACATAAAGATGAGAAAGGAATGGAAAGAAGATATTGGAATTTGTGCTTTGATGACAAGTATAGACTGGTGGATGGATCAATGTTCAAAATATTCGCCAGCAGTTTCTCATAAGTAGATATAACCTCTGCCCAGGAAAAGTGCTGCCACAAGGAGCATACAAGTTGGTATGGATGCTTCACATTATGTGCAGTCCAGCCTTTCTAAAAGATATTTGGCAGAGGACTTTACTTTTTTTGAATAAATAGTTGCTGTCTCTGGCTAGTTTGTAATGTATAAAACTGGTTGTTTTTTCTTTCCAGAATCAAGGGATATCAGTAGAATTTTCAGCTTTTGAGGTGACCCAACTTTGTTTTACATCATCTAAGTTATATTTGGTAATATTTCCTGCCATTAAGAGTTATGTGGACATTTTATATAATAGTAAATGTTAGGCACTGTTACCTTGTGTTATTTAATTTATTCAAGCTCTAAAATTTTATTTCCTCCACGTTCATTTTTTTTCCTAAAAATAAATGTCTGAGCCATCATCGGGTTAATAGATCAGCCACCAATTTGTGCTGTCCTCTGCCCTCCAGATTTGATTAGCTCTTCCCACAGTTTATTAAAATTTGCAAAAACTTGTCAGTTTGTCAAATTTTAACAGTTTGATTACCCAGAGTACCTATTTGACATATAGAAATCCGTAATTATGTCACCATTCCCCAAAATGCATCTTCAGGCTCTTCATTTGACTTTGGGCAAACCTTGCTCGTCCCTGTACCGGGAAGGAGAAAGAGGCAGAAGCTAGTCTGTAACTCTTGACACACTCCCCTTCTAAGCTTATTGGATGACAGAGACTTGTCCTTGGAATACACAGTTAGCTCTTTTCAGCTGGTCTTTCAGCAACCTAGATCAAGCATCAAATACGGATTGTAATCATCTCAGATGGAAATTGAACTTTTTTTTCTGTGAAACCTTACTTATCCACTTCAGTGCCTGCGTGTATGCCTTTTGTTTAGATATTACTGATGTATGCATACTTTGATGTTTTGTATCCTTAAGCCAAGCAATCAGCCACTGAATCAAGCCTGTATAAAAAATGGAAAAAATGCAATGAAGAATAGAGTTCTGTTGCCTGCCATATAGCAGATTTACATTTATTTGCATATATATATTTTGTGTTAGCTGTTGCAGCTGATTTCTTAAAATTAGGTTGCTTATTAACTGATGGCAGTAATAATTTGATTTACATGCTTCAATTTAAAGTTCTAACTGGGGGCGTCATTTATTTTTATATTCTTTGCAGAGGGCCATTCATGCTTTAGTCATCTAGTGGAGTATAACAATTTTGTTTTTACAAATAACGTGTGCAGCGTCTGTGCTTGGTGAGTAAAATGAGTCTTATGTTGAAATGTTTCTGTTACAATAAAAGAAAATCAATAATTCTTAAATATTCCAGAAAACAAGGCTAATTTTAACACCGAGTGCTGACACACCAGAAAAGAAAGACCAAAAATACAAGAGAGCTAATATTGAACATTGCTGTTCTCCTTTAAACTTGTTTTTGCAGGGTGTAAGCCCCCCCCCCCCCTGCACTCCCAATTTTGGGTTAAGTCCCTACACCTCCAAACTTGTATATACCATCTGCAAGATTGCCATATCTCTGAGAAAAGGGAATATTCCTCAAAATGGCCATCTCAGATTTATTTGCAAATCCGTTTTTAAAGCCATTCAGTCTTTGTATTTCGAAACTCAATTAAGCGAGTCACGACATTTCAGATAGTTATTCACTGAAGGAGCATTTGTCGGTTGTCTCATCATACCTTGAATAAACAGAGGGATGAACCATTGCCAGCTTCTTATAACATGTATACTTGTTTATTCACAGGCTTGACTTGGGTACTTAGTTTGCTTAGAGTATTGCTCAGCTCCCTTGATATGCATATAGTCCTTAAATAAACAGTTACAGGAATTTTCAACTTTACAACAGGCAGAAAGCAGTTATGAGATTGCGTTGGTTTGGACATGTACTGAGGAGGAATGCTGAATATATTGGGAAAAGGATGCTAAGGATGGAGCTGCCAGGTAAGAGGAAAAGAGGAAGGCCTAAGATAAGTTTATGGATGTGGTGAGAGAGGACATGCAGGTGGTTGGTGTGACAGTACAAGATGCAGAGGACAGGAAGAAATGGAAACAGATGATCCGCTGTGGCGACCCCTAACAGGAACAGCCGAAAGAGAAGAAGAAAGCAGTTACTTAGAAATGGTTCTCCTTGAATGACTAACTAACTGCATCTGTTTTTCTCTTGTAATTTATTTATTTAGTTAGGGATAAAGAAGAAAGGGGAAAATCACCAGAGGGTATCAGAGTCTTTTATGCAATAAGTGTAGCTGTCCATCTCTGTGCCTCCCCTTGCATCTACTAGCACCAAGGATGATGCCACAATTTGAACTTAAAATGAATGATTTTAATCTCTGGCGTAGTTTCTGGTGTCACTCCAGGAGGATCCAATATCTGTCAGCTTAGGAGGATATGATCAACAGATCATGTTGTTTTGCCAAGGATGGGCTACATTTGTTCCGCTAGGCTTCCACATATTGGCTAAAACTTTATCTACCCCTTGGAGACTGTTAGGCAATGCCAGAAAGACAAAACTACCAACATAGTGAAAAAATCTCTAAGCAACCTTAAGGTATTAATTATTGTTCAACGTTAGGAGCCTAAACAAAAGACTCCGCACCCTTCAAGCCCTCCTCACTCTGGAGAATGTAGACATCTGTGCTAAGACTTGGTTTAATGCTGTAGAACGTACTATGGCTTTCCATGCATTTAGACCAACAACAGCACAGACTGGCACCAAAGGTGTATCAATCTACGTTAGCAACAAGCATACCTCCAAGTTGGTTAAACAGGATGATACCATGGAGCTCATCTATGTACACGTCACCATAGGTAAGGTCTTTCACCATGTCATGGCCATCTGCAGGTCACCATATATGCCCCAAGAGTCTACCAACTCTTAAGTAAACTTACAAGAGGCGCTCACCATCCAACCAAGCACCCTATTCAAGGGTGACTTTAGCTAACCCTTTATAGACTGGGAAACTTCCACTGCCTCAGACTCACAGGGACAATGCTTCCTGGACTTTAACCCAAACACTCTGGAAAAGATAATGCATGCTCTGACAAGAACATCAAATTTACTGGATCTGATACTCGCAAGCATGGGAGAGAGCTACACCTCCACTCCTCTATGACTTGTCATTAGTAGTGGGGTTGGATCACAAAGCTGTCTTGAAGTAAAAATCAACCTGGAAAACCCAGCTAAACCAGTAACAGGAACTATTCTGAGGTAAACAATGTTCTGTTAAATGCCAGTTTGTCAAAATTCAAGGCTCCCCCTCACCCCAAGACCGCAACTACTTATGCTACATACGAACTATTCATGGAGTTCCTATACAGATATGAATGACTGCGTAGAGGCTGCTGTACCTACCAGAAATAAACCCAAAACAAACACTAAAAACAAATCCCACTGGTGGAATCCTCACCTAAACAGGGTATATAATAAAAGAAGAAAATGAGTGACCAAAATCAGGAAGAGCATCTCCTTTAACGATAAGTGCTCTCTTGTACAACTAAACAAGAAACTAAGCAGTCTAAGTCCAACATGGCCAGCTACAAGGTCAGGATAGCCTTGCAGGCAGGCCTTCTTCAGCTGTGCCCGAACCTTAAAGGTAACACACAGCAGTGTGCTGAACTGGTGATGAATGGTACCACCTTCACTGATCAGGGTGACATAGCAAATCTACTGGCTGATAAATTTCGCTCATACTTCACCCCCCCTTCCCACAGGTCCACCAGGTGAAATTCCGCCCAACATGCTACCCATAACTATTAGCAGGGACCAGGTTCTGGAAGCACTCTCTAAAGCCATGAACACCACCTCCCATGGGTGCAAGGAGCATTCCTGGTTACCTCCTGAACAGTCTAAAACACAAGTGAATGAGGACCACAACAGTCATTCCCCGTCCACAAGGACGGATCAGCATCTAACCTAGGGAACTGCAGACACATAATCTAATAAGCTTAATTTGCAGAGCCTTGGAAAGAATTATCATGTAAATGATGAACAAGAACATTGGCAAACTACAGAGATGGGGACACATCCCAATTTGGGTTTGTTAAGGGAAGATCATATCTACTTAACTTGGTAGACTTCTTTGAGAGTGTCAACAAGGCAACAGATGAGAGTAAAACCATGCACCCTGTGTATCTTGACCTACCCAAGCCATTTGATACATTATCCCGCTTGGACATCGTTGACAAAGCTCTCTGAGTTAGACATAAATTCCTATGTAATTTGCTGGATTGCTGGCTGCCTGGCTTACAGATGGAGCCCTAGAAGTCAGAATCAGTGAGAACCACCTCCACCAAGAGACCTGTCGCCAACAGGGTACCTCAGGACTCCATGCTGGGCCTGCTTCCGTATGGCATGCATTTCTTGAAAGTCGGTGCTAATGTTCAAGGCCTTTGGCTTACCAGGTTCACAGATGACTGTAATTTGGGGGCTGTTATAGATTCCCCCCAAGACACCAACATCTCACAAGAGGGTTTAACACAGACAGATGACTGGTGCCAAAGCCGTGGCATAAAACCCAATGCCAAAAAAAATGCATTATAATGCCTTTTGGAAACTATCAATTCAAGTTAATTGCTGCATTGGTAAAACACCCCTAAGAGTCAGCTCTGTATTATGTGATCTGGAAACATTTGTAGACAGCAATCTGGCCTTTGACCAACATGTATCTAAGACGATGGGAAAATAGTACAGTTGTGTACACTTGATGTTAGTGTATTCACTGTTGCAGTCCTGACTTCTGGGATTTCCTGCTTTGGAAGCTGTTGGCTGGTCTGACTACCATAGTAAAAATCTCCCTTCTGCTAAGGCTGGTGGACACCCTGTCCTGACATCAATACTCTTGGGTATAAAAGGAACCAGTCGATGCCATGACATCTGTCTTTTCTTGCCGTTGGAGCCCAAAGCAGTGTTTCAGTGTGTTGGTGGGTACACACCAGAGAGAAATCTTCTAACGCTAAGGGCCCCATTGGGAAACTCTTTTTTTTCTTGCTTTACTTCATGTCAGAGAAGGTTAACAGTTGTTGCACTGTGGTAAGCAAGTCCCACATCGAGACTTTTATTCATTGTTTGTCACCTGTCTAAGCCCGGATCAGGGCATCCCTAGTTGCCATTTTTGCACCCGTTTCAGTTCTAGACTATCAGACATAGGGCCAAAATCTTAGCTAGGCATCTTAATCTGCCATCTTCCTCGCATCATTCGATGGTGTTCATCAGTCGTCCCGAGGTTGAACTTCCTAAGCATAGGAAGGACAAGGAAAAAAGCCCCAAGCATAGGGCCTCAGACAACAATCCTTTACTGTCTGCCAGTTCCCCAAGGCTCGTTATCTCTGAGGAAGGTGAAGTGCTTTTGCAGCCCCATTCTGTGACCAAGGTGGTGGCACAGGGCTCTATCAAGACTTGTAGGTTGTCCGACATGCTGTTAGTCCCTCAGCTTCTGCACAGGCCTTGGCTTTCATTTCATCTGTTGGGTCGGGAGTCACTCAGCAGACCTTGGCTTCTGTTGATTGATCTTTTACCAGAGACGTTCCTTCAAGGCATCAGCCTGCATCAGTTCTGCCTTACAAAGAGACTGGCATCAGGATTGCAGACATACCTCGACCCAAGGCAAAAGCTACCTCTATGAAGGGTTCTATGCCTAGGCCCACCAGCTCCCATGCTCTAGGATATCAGCAAGACTTGGTCAGGTAAGCTGAAGATCTAATTTCTTTATTCAGAGCTAGGCACCTCTCTTTGGAGTCTTCCTCAGGGAAAAGAAAGAGAGATCCTACCGTTTAAGTTTTCTCTGTACCTCCTGATTCAGATGAGGATTCTGACCAGAATGAATCTGTCGTTGTGGAGGGACCCTTCCTTTCTTCTTTTGAAGATTCGGATTCTGAAGAGAATCTGCCTTCAGCTTCAATTTTGGGGAATCACTCCATGCCATGAATGAACATTTCCAGTGGGAGGCAGAGTGATGCCCACAATCTAAAAAAATGGGAGTTCCTTGGCCTTCCGAAACACAAACCTTTGGCTATTCCTCCTGTATTGGAGGTGATAGAGGATGTTTTTATGGACTCTTCCCTGAATCCAGATTCTCTATGTTCAGCCCCTCGAAAACCAGACAGGTTTTACAGGGTGCTGGACTCATAAATCCCTTTTCAAAAACCCCTCTGCTGATCAAGAGGTTGTCAGTCCAGGTCCCAAGGTAGCAAGCACCAACTCTTCAAAAAACCCTTTTCCTGCTGACAACGAAAGCCGAGCCCTTGATAGGTTTGGTAAAAAAACAAAGTGTACAATTCTGCTACCCTAATCATGAGGGCCTTTAACTAAAATACAAAAGATATCCTCCCTGGAGGACCTTTGCCATTCCAGCTCCCAGGAGACTAGACCCTCATTACACTGTGGCTATGATGCTATGGAGGCCTTTAGCCAAGCTGCTATGTCTGGTTCTGTCATTAGGAGGCATGCTGGGCTTAGGGAACAGACCCTGCCAGACCATATCAAATCCAAACTTCTAGATGCACCCAAGGATAACGACTTCCAGTTTGGGCCAAAAACTGAAACTGTGATCAAAAAGATGTAAGATAAAGCAAAATGTCAAGGACTTCATCCAAGTTCAGACTCCCTAGGTTTAGTAGGAATTTTTTTCACTAAACACTGTTTTTTTCCATGTCAATCAAAAAGTGGCCAAAGAAAGCCCTGGAGGGGAAGGCCTCAAAGGCAGCATCAACCACAAAGGCCCAGACAGTGGTTCTCAGGAATTCACCAGGCAAGGGAATTGTAGGCCACAGGGCCCTGGCAGAGAGCAGCAATTGACTCTTCCTTTCTCCTACCCAGCCCCCCCCTAGAAAAGATAGGAAGACGGCTATCCGTGTTCAAAGAAAATTTTTCCCTCATTACTTCAGACAACTGTGTTCTGAAAGTTCTCAGATGGTTACAGGCTCACTTTCAAAGAGCTATTAAGATACTCAGGTTACCCGGATATTCCACAAAATTAAAGAGCAGAGGCACTCTCTCAGAATCACAACCCATGCTCACAGGGCTCAGTGGAACCAGTACCAGAACACCAAATAAGGAAGAGGTTCTATTCCAGGCTTTTCCTGGTTCATAGATAGGAAGGCTCTTGGCACCTTATTCTAGACCTGTCCACCCTCAATCAGTCCCTGCTGGTATCAAAATTCTAAATGTTGACTCTTCAAAAACTTCTTATCATGATAGCCCCTTGGGCTTTAATGGCCACCATAGACCTATAAGATGCTTACTTGCACATTCCTGTAGAGGAATCTTGCAGAAGTTTTCTTCATTTCAGGTACCAGTCACTTTCAGTTTTCTGCACTGCCCTTTTGCTTGTCTACTGCTCCTAGGGTCTTCAAAAAATGTTTAACTCCTGTGATAACCTTCTGCAGGACAAGAGGAATCCAAATTTACCCCTATCTAGATGACTGCCTCATTCAAGCCATGAGTGGGTCAAAGCTCCTCAAAGATCTGGCCTTCACTTAGGACCTCCTCACCTCCTTGGGGTTCACCTTAAATCTTTGCAAATCTAATACAGACCCATCCACCAGGATAGTTTTCATGGGGGCTGTTCTGGATTCTTCCCTTCAAAAGGCCTTCTCTGTGTCACCCAGCATATAAGTAAAGGTATGACATCCAGATCATTGGAACTTATAGTATCACTCTCCTCGGCTATCAGACATTTCAATGGATATGATGCCCCCTTTGGCATGTATCTAACTGGACTCTTGCAACAGTTGCAATACCCTCAAAGGTTTCTACCAGGAGAATTCAGGGCATGAATAGCCTGTCCTACACTGATCGCCTAAAGGCTCTGCCTCTGTATTTAGTCTTCTACAGGCTGCTGATAAGGGTTATTTGTCTGGCAAACAACTTCTGCAGTCCCAGCACTGACGTATCTGTTGCATATGTACAAAACAAACAGCACCAGAAACACGATTCAGGGATCTGAACATCGCTTGTAACAAACAGGATGTGCTGGATCCCCACACTATGGAAAAGGCTCCCCATCCATGTAAAACAGAGCTCATCCCTGACTCTGTTCAAATTAAGTCTTGATATTTGGATGGGAAGTCGTAAATTTACCCCTAGCTTGGCCCCCGTGTCCCTTATGAACAGAAGCTGTCAATAAGAAAAGTATTATCTTAACTCCCCCTTGCATATCCTTAGTTACCACTCTGCTAACATGCACCCCACACACATACATAAATGCTCATGATACTCTGAACTCAAATGGGTTGAGGTGGATGGCTAGGCTTGTAAGGGCCATAGTGGTTGTTAGCCATGTAACAACCTATGAACCTATGTAAGCTGCTGTGTGTTATATCCCCAGAAACAGTATGACAGTTGCATAACAACTCATTATAACTTTGGATTTTTTTAATGATTTCAGACAACAGGTCTGCCTCACTCCTTTCTTATCTTCCTTTTTGTAGCTGTGGTTAAACTACCCCCCCTTTCATCTTGCTGAGAGCATCCTTCAGGACTTATGACTTGAAAGACCTGAGAAGCATAGGAGCCACCATTGTGCATATACTGTGGATACAGTCAAAAGTGAGAGGCACTGCCGGAAAAGTCTCCTGGGAGAACTGCTTTATAGTTCTGCTGTGAGAGATTGCCTGTTACTGGTTACATGTTAAATATGCACTGTTCTGCATCATGAAGTTACCTTTGAGATGTCTCTCAGAAATAAGAAAAACTCGAGTCATTGTGTAACTACTCTGTTTGTGGATTTTTGCAAAAAATAAAGTGAGAATAATCTGCATGTGCCTGTTTATCATTGTCTTTCCCTCATTGTCTCTATTTCCTTGTAGTATGTGTAATCTTCCAAATAGAGTCCCTTCATGTGCAGCACATTTTACCTTGAGCTTGAGTATTCAATGACTACTTTGTAGTTGTCTGTTCACTTGCTGCTTATTGTAATGATCGTTTTTTGCTGCTTGTTGTTGCATCATTTTGTCCTGAGATCACAGTAACTCTGACAAATGCTATGTTTCTGCTTTTTTCCTCCCACATTATTGTTCGTTCTTGAAGTTCCAGCAATTTCAGAATGAAAATACTAAAATAATGCAGTGAGGTATAGGGGTAACTTCCTGTGAATACAATTAATTTTTTTTGTATTTGGAGAGGCTCTCCTTCTGAAAAAAAAAACAGTTTCTTTCAATTTTTTGGTATTTAGTGCAAAACTCTTTTTTCATGTATTTCTGGGGTGGTCAGATTCTGTTTCACTAGATTAGGAATCAATGTGATATAGCAGCTCCTCTATATAAAATGAACCTCAAATATTGAGTGCCACATTGAAAAAGCAGAGGCTGGTATTCATACTCATTGTGCGAATGCATTATAGTATCAGTGCAGAATGTGAGTCAGTGTTAGGCCATGATTCATATAGAGGCTATCTATGTTAATGCACTATAGCCACAAGTAAGCCTAAATAATTTCACAATGCGATGTCAGTGAGAAATCACATAAAATGGCCATTGAGATGTTTTCATCTAAGCGTGATTCATAGTCAAACTTCCACACATGCAGAGTCCAACCAAGCAATGTTTTGCCAAAGTAATGTTTGCACTATGTGAATGCAGTTTAACAAATCCGTCCTTTCTTTAGCCCCTATCACTTTCTTGTAATCATACTGTCAATTCTTATTCATCAGTGACACGAGTCTCCTAGTACAGACATAGGTTAAGCCAACAAAACATCCCTGCCACTTTAGTACTTCTGAATTAAATCGTTGCATTTTTATCAAGCATGCACAATCATTAAAAGGTACCAAAGTAAGTGATTTCTTACTGATCAATAATATTTTCCATTAATGCTATAATGATTTCCCATGTACAAATGACAGCTTACAGTATTTACCAAAGCAGTTGTAATATGCCCATCATATAAATAAAACAAACTCAATAATGCTACATAATTTTAACTGTTTCAAATTAATGTAGTATATTCTCATTATTTTTCTTACTTTAAGAAGTCTACAGTTTCCGTAACTAATTTTCCACCTAACTGCAGTAATCCCAAATATTAAATTTATTCATGTAAGTTCGTGGTCCTTTACTTGTTTTGTATGCAAATGAGGCCCTTTTATAGTTATTTCTATGAATCGCAGTAAAATGACATTGTGCACAAAGCCTTATGCATGTAACTGGTTTCCCAGATTCTCTTCATGTAAAGCACGTCTTTGGGAAGTTTTTAATGTTTGCACTATGTGAATGCAGTTTAACAAATCCGTCCTTTCTTTAGCCCCTATCACTTTCTTGTAATCATACTGTCAATTCTTATTCATCAGTGACACAAGAGTCTCCTAGTACAGACATAGGTTAAGCCAACAAAACATCCCTGCCACTTTAGTACTTCTGAATTAAATCGTTGCATTTTTATCAAGCATGCACAATCATTAAAAGGTACCAAAGTAAGTGATTTCTTACTGATCAATAATATTTTCCATTAATGCTATAATGATTTCCCATGTACAAATGACAGCTTACCGTATTTACCAAAGCAGTTGTAATATGCCCATCATATAAATAAAACAAACTCAATAATGCTACATAATTTTAACTGTTTCAAATTAATGTAGTATATTCTCATTATTTTTCTTACTTTAAGAAGTCTACAGTTTCCGTAACTAATTTTCCACCTAACTGCAGTAATCCCAAATATTAAATTTATTCATGTAAGTTCGTGGTCCTTTACTTGTTTTGTATGCAAATGAGGCCCTTTTATAGTTATTTCTATGAATCGCAGTAAAATGACATTGTGCACAAAGCCTTATGCATGTAACTGGTTTCCCAGATTCTCTTCATGTAAAGCACGTCTTTGGGAAGTTTTGGGAAATTACACTTTTGTCTTAAGGTATGTTTGTCTACATGCCTGTATATTTACATAGTCAACTTGAATAACATTTGCTGACTACATTTGCATATCGATGTAGCTCAACTTTTTGCAGATTACTGCTATGCTCAGCCAAAACCCTGACTGTGAGAACTACGTAGAATGTTTGCACTGGTTGTATGAATGGTGGCTATGACATTACATGAAATACCTTAGAATCCAGGAAGGAATTGGTCTGTTTCTCTGTCCCTCTTAAGTTTCATGTAACATTTCACTGGGCAGTATACTTTGGAGGGAAAAAAATGCTGGCCGCACTTTTCTTATTTATATAGAGTTTATTAATAGGGGTAATGGACTATCCCAAGTGAACCATTTCAGCCACAACCCAGTAATATAGCAGAAAATTATAAGACAAGGAATTTGCACTTCAATTTTTACAGCAGACTAAAGATCAGCATACAGTGGGTATTAGAGTAAGAGAAGTATTGGATATAGTTACTATGATGATATGAGGTAGTGCCATCTGTGCCAGGGAGAGTAGGGCGGTGCATGTTTAGCATATGCCAGCATAGCTAGCTGGAGTTTTGTAAAGAGTTGTATGTCATTTGACTATCACACTGATTTGTATAGATTCTTGTGTTAAACATGTATTTGTAAAGATGCTTGTGTTAAAAATGAATGCATCAACAGTGGGTCCTGCTGGACAGAAAAGAGATATACATGTATGTCGGACAGTATTATAACTGATTAAATGTATATGCTTTAAGAGAATTCTGGAAGAAAAGAAGTTAATTTCAGTCCAGCTAATTTTGAAAAATAGGGTCGAAAATTAAATGGGTTGGTTTAGGCTGTAAAGATTTTATCTTACAAGTCTGACTGCAGCCACAGACAAAAATGTCTGGGAAAACCAGGACTAGGAATCTTACTGTATTGTCCTTAGGGGTGAACTGGAAGTTTTGAAATTGTTTGTAGCTTTCAGATGCTGCAACAGAACACAGTTCTGGGTGTGTATTGTACTAGAGTCAGGTGACCAGATGTGATGTCATTCTATAACCAGCACTGTTTAGATATTAGCGAGAGGTATTATGGAACTCTTGCAGCAGCAATTTGTTTTTCAGAACCTGACAGGAAAGATCTATGACCGATACCTCACACAACCTCACATCTCATCTTACCTTGTAGTAAACAACTCAACACTTATCTTGCCTTGCTGTAGTATGTAACATAACTAGGGAACAGTAATTCTTTAGTCAGGAAAATATAATGAGATTAGTTTATTGTTTTTCTGCATCTGTGTAAATCTATCCAACTGTGTTATTTTTTTATATCTCCTGTGATTGAAACGCTGGTGTTTATTTAACTAGACATTCAGTATTCTCATGTTTTCTGTTGTATTATTTATTATTAAATATTTTTATACATTTCATTGTGGCTGGTCTTTTAGAGAATACTTTTAACATCTCAAGAGTACTTGTGCTTATTTTAGTGACACTGTGGCCGCTCCTGAAAGCCTTGCTGCTGCGTTGGTCAAATTCTATCATTTGTATTAGAATTACTTTTACTCTGTATAATTGGGTACCCTTGTAAGAGTCTTAGAGTAGCTGACTAATGGCAGCGTAATTACCTTATAGTCTGGGCAGAGAGGGAACAGCTGGTAAATTTGTGCCAGCCTTTTCCAGGTGTGTGTGTGTGTGTGTGTGTGTGTGTGTGTGTGTGTGTGTGTGTGTGTGTGTGTGTGTGTGTGTGTGTGTGTGTGTGTGTGTGAAAATCAAATAACCAAGCATGTGTGTCAGCTACTTGGAACAGGAACACAAACCTCCAAAGTGGTCAGTGTGGAGTTGTGTTTGCGGCCTGGAGAGAGAGAGAGAGTCCAGTCCAAGGTCCTGGAGTATGCTCCATGTGTGCTGTTAAGGGAAATTGTGCTTGGTACAGAGGGCTGCACCTGAAAATAGTGTGTGTATCCATTTTTGTTCCTATTGGTCGTCCCTCACCAGTGTCAGTGGTGAGAATTGAGGCTCTTTAATTAGGGTCCTGGAGTAGGGACTGTCACAGTTACATTTAATTCAGTTCTATATTCCTAAGCAGAAATGTAGGAAAGCATATTGGTCTGATGTTATGCAATATGATTGCATTGGCAGTTAAAGTAGATAAGTTGACAAGAATGAAACACTTGTGGATATTGCTTGTTGTATTATTATGCCAAAGTGTTTTCACCAGAAATGGGGACAAGACAAGGCAGTGATCATAGAGTGGACACGAGTCATTAGTGTAAAGTGTACAGGTTGAAAGCTAGTAGCTGCTACTAGCAGCAGAATAGCAGAATCACTGTTGATCATTGTCATCATCTTCGACACTGCAGTACAAGCACACCATGCATTTTTTGGTCCATTTAAATTCTGAACAATCTGTGATTTTGAGGTACCTTTTTTGAAGAAAAATGCCTTTTTCATACTTTGTACAATGTGCATTTTCTGTCGGTGAACGTTTTTGTTGTTTAGCAGCACAGAACATTCTTAAGATGAATATGTTTTTACAAGTGGGAAGCTGTCAGTCTGAGCAGCAGTCAGTTTTAATGGTGTTGTTAGTGGTATTGTCTGTTTCCATACAGCAAATTTTATCAGCAGGGAAAGCCTTCAATACCTCCTATAAAGTTAGAACATCATGTGGAACAAATCTGATTTGTACCAAATATTATCAGTTTGTAATCCAGTACTTGATATACCTTCACATTCTTTTCCTCAAGCTAAAACAGATGTAAACATGTTTATACATTTAGAAGAAGCAGACAAATTCTGTTCATTCTTGGCAGAACCAAGTTCCTTCATTGTTCTTCTTTTGGTTTTTCTTGGTTAGGGATCGCCACAGTGGAACTCCGGTCTGCTAATGATTGACAGTCGATTTTTTTGTATGGGTGCCGAGGTGCCAGCTCGACGCCCAACCTTCAACGAAGGCACACACATTCTACTCATGTCTTTCGAACGCCACTCTACCATGGGGAGGACATGCAGACTCCACACAGAAGGCACTCCAGCCGAGAATCGAACGGGAGAACCTCTTGCTGTGAGGCAACAACGCTACCGCTGCACCACCGCGGGTATGGCTCTCAATTTATTTAATTTTATCAGAAGAAAAACAGGATTAATTGAAGCCAAATAACACCAAACTAACTCTATGAAAAGTAAATTTTTGTCACATAAGCCATGAAAGGCCCATTGTGGACAGTCAAAGAACAGCGCACAAGAGCTGACTTCTTAAGGAACATTTCTAGTGAAGACATGATGGCTATCACTTACCCTTCTTTCCACACCTTCAGCAAACATTGCACTTTGACTATGGCTTTAAGAAGTAGTGTTTGCTTAGTTGAACTGTTCTGTTTGGTGTTTTATACTTTCTTTCAATAAGAGGCATAGCCTGAGAAACAGTTCCACCCATATGTTGCCTTTGCACACCTTTTTTCCTCTTCTGTTTAATGTCCACTGCAAAAGGGGGAGTGCGTTTATAAAGCCAAATAGTCCAAATGCCAAGCAAAACACACTAAAACTCCAAAAGTCAAAAACTTAGCAGACCCCACACTTCCTCCTAGTGGTATATACCAACTCCAAGATAACATAACAGCGGGTAAGGAGCAAATTCCCTGACACTGCTGTACCATAGTCTCATCAGCATTTGTTTTTCCAGATTTTCTGTTTGTCATAGTGATGTTCGTCATTTCAGGCATTTTATAAATATGTTCCTTAAGAGGCACCTCGAAGTTGGCTGTAATATTTATGTCACTTAAATAAAGATCTTGTTTAACATGGCAAAATTGAATTTTACATGAAAACATATTTAGCAATTTGTTTAAAAAAATGCAATTTAAAAAAGCTTCTGAACACTGAATAAGAAACTCCTGCTACATTTACAGTATGAATATTAACATGTCAACAGAAGTCATGCATGTCACTGTGGGGTTGAAGTTTAATTATGATGGACCATCATAACTACATACTTATGAAACGATTATTTTATTGTCAGTCTGTTAAATTAACAGTTTGGCAGGAAAAAAAACTTCCTTTACAGCCTTTTGCCTATCAAGTATAGCTGACCAAGTGCTTATAGGAAATTTTTAAAAATCTGCTAGTTCATTACACTCTCAAAACACGTGTTCCTTTCTTCCCCATCACACCTTCAGCATTGCTATCTATCTGATGAAAAAATTCATGAAGTCTCCTTGGGATATAAAAACACCTATGCAAATACTTCCAAGCAAAGATTCTAAACCTTTTGGACTTTGTTGCATACTTGGGAACCATACATACTTCTCTTGTAAATTGCTTTTCCAGTCTGTTTTCCCACTCTTTTCTAACCTCTGCTGATTGATTCCTGTAGCTGTGCAGGATTTTGTGTGTCCTACTAATTATCCCTTTTTTTCGCAGAAGCTTCTGTTTTAGATTCAACTAAAAACCCCACCTGAGCAGGTCTTTCACGTAAGAGTCCCCTCTCCCTTTCTTGTTGCTTATACTCTGATATTAATCCCTAGTTTGCAGTTCACAAGTCGTCTTGGCCTCATCCCTCTCTATTACCTCCTCTCTCTAGTTATTTGCTCCCAGTACTGTGATCCCTGTGGCAGTCTTCTCCAGTAAATTCCACCCCTTTGTCTGTTTTCTGCACCCCTAGTTGCAGTCATCCCTATTGGCAGAAATCTCATTTCTCCATTCTCATGTTGGCTTAGTTCTTAGAATGCTTTCTGCTACTTTATGAATATAATATTCTGTATTGGTAGTTGTTCTACTTAAGGATCTGCATACAAAATCCCATTCTCTCTTTATTTTTTGAATTTTTCCCCTGCTTCATCATCATTACTTTCCATTTTGAATTATAACATTCTGCTTGTATTATTTAAATGAGCCTTAACTGTATAGCTCTATGATATCCCATCAGATCAGGTAATCCTAAATCACCTTGTCCTATTGGTAGAATCAACTTATTCCACTTAACTCTTGCCTTCTTCCCGTACCAGATAAATTACTTCAAGTCTGTATTAATTACTGTCCACAACTTCTGCTATGGTTGATAAAAATATGCCTGACCCATGTATAAAAATAAAGGGACTAAAAATGTTTTCACTACATGTATCTTACTACCTGTTTCTATAAACAAGAGTTTCCAGTTTCTCAGTTTTTGTACTATCTTTTGTTTAATCTCTTTCCATACATCCTTAGCTGCCATAACAGAAGCCCTTTTTAATCCATACTCCTAAATACTTCATTTTATCGTTTCCACGTAAGTAAGAGCATTGCTGAACCAATTAGTGTGCGAGTACATAATTTATGGCTATAGCCTTTTTTTTTGTATTCATTAATTTTATATCCCCAAAAGACTTGAAACTGTCTTAAAATTTCCCACAATGATGAGATGTCCTTTTCTGGATTTATCAGGTACAAAATTATGTCATCTGCAAATAAAGCCAACTTTTCTTGATTAGCATACCAGTTATATCTGGTCCATTATTTTCTTTGCCAATGGCTCTAAATATCGCAGATATGCTCTGAGCTATTACAAAATAGCACAAAATATACTGAACCTACTGATATTGCCAACAGCCTGGCAGATAGATTCAGTGCAAACTTCACCCCCCCTTTCACCCCCAAAAGAGCCCACAGCAATACCGGAAAAGTGTAGTGTCCCAGAAATCACAGACGCACAGGTGAAACCAGCCCTTTCAAAAGCCAAAAGCACAGCATCAATGGGGCCAGATGGTGTCCCAGGCTGCGTCTTGCATGAACTACAGAACAAACTAACCCCCCACCTAAACACATTGTTCAACCTCAGCCTCTCCACAGGCTACGTGCCCATAGAATGGCACACAGCAATGGTTATTCCGCTCCACAAAGGAGGGGCCACAACTGACCCTGGTAACTATCGCCCCATAAGCCTGACTAGCCTGGTCTGCAAGGCTATGGAGCGCATCATCATGGAACTCATTAACAAAGACATTGGGAACCTCCAAACACTTGACCCGATCCAGTTCGGCTTTGTTATGGGGCAGATCATGCCTACTAAACATGGTTGACTTCTTTGAGACAGTGACCAAGGCCATAGATGAGGGGAAGGTGGTTCACACAGCCTACCTTGACCTCGTCAAGGCTTTTGACACCATTCCCCACTCGGGAGTTATAGAAAAACTCACCAGCCTGAACATAAACCCCTACGTCACGAGATGGGTTGCCAACTGGCTTACAGACAGAACTCACACAGTAAGAATAGCGGGTTCCAGGTCCGACTCTAAACCAGTCAATAGTGGTGTCCCACAAGGCTCGGTCCTGGGACCCCTACTGTTCAACATATACTTCTCAGAAGTACAGGCAAACACAGGAGGAGTGTGTCTAACCAATTTCGCCGATTACTGCAAACTGGGAGCCATAATTGACTCTCCAGCTGACATGGACATTCTCCAAAAGGGCCTTACTGAAACGGACACCTGGTGTCAAAGTCATAGTCTCAAGCTAAATGCCAAAAAATGCATAGTCATCCCGTTTGGGAAAAACAAAACACCCATGAGTTACCACATAGGTGGCAGCCCCCTTAATACAGAAGAGGTAATAAGAGATCTAGGGACCCAGGTAGATGGTAATCTCTCCTTTGACAATCATATTGCCAAAGTATTTAGGAAATCCTTCTATGTAGCCCATCTAATTACTAAAGGGTTCGCATCTAGAAATAGAGAGGTTATAGTGCCCCTCTACTCGTCACTCATCAGACCCTCCATAGAGTACAATGCCCCATTTGGGATGTACCTTACAAGACACTTCCAACAGCTGGAAAGACCATAAAAGTACCTCACCAAGAGGATTACTGGCCTCAAACATTTGTCCTATGCAGCCCGACTGGAAAAACTGTCTGTACTCAGTGGCATATCGCTTACTCAGAGGTGATCTCTGCCTGACTTACAAAGCCATGTCCAACTCAGAATTGATGGCCATGCTCCACCTAAAGAAATCCAAGTCACTGTGAGCCACTCACTCTTGTGAGCTAAACCTCGCCACAATAATAAATAGAACATGCTGGAGGGATAGATTCCTGTTAGAGACTCCCCGTACTTTTTAACAAAATTCCTAACTACATTAGGCAGAGCCCCTCACTAACACTCTTCAAGAGAAACCTTGATGAGTGGATGGGTAACAGATAATACACCCCTGGGATCACTTCATTGGCTCTTCTTGACAGAGGCTAAGTTAATTAATCAATGGGGTGGCGAAAGCTGACACACTCTGGCTAGGTTTATAAATGCCCTCGGGCAGATAGCCTAGTACCTACCTATGAACCTATAAAACAAATAATAAAGAAGAATGAGGATACCCCTTGCGATGATGCAAGGTACTGCCAGCTATGCCAGGAGAAGTAAGGCAATGGATGTGTAACATATGCCAGCATAGCTAGTTGGAGTTTTGTAAAGAGTTGTATGCCATTTTTATATGAAGCTGATTTGTACAGATGCTTGTGTTGAAAAATGTATTTGTAAAGCTGCTTATGTTAAAAATGTACCAACAGTGGGACCTGCTGGACAGAAAAAAAATATATACCTGTATGTCAGACTGTATTGTAACTTTTGAAATGAACATATTGTAACAGAGGATACTGGAAGAGAAGAGGTTGAGATCGGTCCAGCTAACTTTGAAAAATGGTCTGAAATTAAATTACCTGGTTTAGGCCTAAAGTTTATATCTTACAGTTCTGATTGCAGTGAGAGACAAAATGTCTGTGAATACTAGTGCTAGGAATCCTACTGTAGTGTCCTTAGGGGTGAACTAATTGCTAACCTGAAAGGATGGAAGTTTTTGAAATGGTGTTATAGCTTCCAGATGCTATAACACATCTTAGCAAAGTTGTGTGTTTTGTGACATCTGTGCTACATTCTGATTCGGTTTGTAATAAAGGGGGTAGTGTGGGAACCAGAAGTGACCAGATATGTGATATCATTCCGTAATCCAGCACTGAAATGATGTTTTAATACTAGATGAGACATATGTCTCAGGGCAGTCTTTTTTTGAGACTTCATAAAGAAGGATCACTCACCCACTTCATCTTGCCTTGCTTTAGTAAGTAAACAGGGAATAGTAATTCTTTAGATCAGTCAGGAAAATATAGTGAGATTAGTTGAGTACTGTTTTTCTGTGTGTGTGTGCATCTCTGCACCTGTGTTATTTGTTAATATTGCCTGTGACTGAAACTCTGGTGTTTATTGTAAATAGATATTTAGTATTTTCATGTTCTTCTTTTATTATTTATTATTAAATGTATTTAAACTTTTCATTGTGGCTGATCTTTTAGAGAATATTTTAACCCTTGAGAATGCTTGTATTTATTTGGTGCCACTGTGGCCTCTCCTGAAAGCCTTCCTGCATTTGTCAAATACTAGCATTTATATTAGCATTAATTTTACTCAGTATAATTGCGTACCCTTGTAAGAGCCTTTAGAGTAGCTGGCTTTGGAGTGTTCTGGTGGCCGTATCTACCTTATAATCTGGGCAGAGGGGGCACACCTGGTAAGTCTGTGCCAGCCTTTCCTGTGTGTGTGTGTGTGTGTGTGTGTGTGTGTGTGTGTGTGTGAAAATCAAATCTCAGAGTGTGTGTGTCAGCTACTTGGAGCAGGGACACAGAACACTGATTTCACAGAGAGGGTGTTGGAGGACTTGGCTTGGAACACTCAGCTGAGGACTCTACAGTTGTGGTCAGATTCTAGTCTTATTTGGGGCCTGATGAGAGAGAGGGAAACCCAGCCCCAGGACAGGAGTGTGTTCCCTTTGTGCTGTTAAGGGAAATAATGCTTGGTGCTGAGAGCTGCATCTGGAAATACTATGTGTATCTATTTTTGTTCCAAGTGAACATCTCTCGCTGGTGTCAGTGGTTTGGATTGAGGCTCCCGGATTACTGGCGCAGTGCAGGGACTTCACACCCCTAACTGTTTTTTCTGTCCAAACACAACTGATCAGAGAGGAACCCTCAGACTTTAATTCTTACCTCTGATCTTTCATATATTGTTCTGTCAGGGCATGCAAATGCTTCCATTGCTTTACTCGTAAAATCCCAGCTTAATCTGTTGAATGCTTTCTCTGCATCAAGATCCACCAGCAGCAGTAGTATTTTCTTATATTCTGCTTCGCTCTGGATCATCATTTTAATGTTGTGAAATGTTTGCTTCCACTCCACAAAACCACATTGATCCATATCTGTCAATTTTGTCAACACCTTTGACATTCTTTTAGCTAGTATAGACAGAAACTTTATAACTGGGGTTAAAAATTGAAATTGGTCTGTATGAAGCTGGGTTTGATATGTATTTGCTGTCCTTAGGTAATTGAACCGCCACAGCTTTCTTCTAATATGTTGGTGCTTCTCTTACATTTAAAATACAGTTAAACAAAACATTCCAGCTTTTTTATTCCTTTCTTCTCTCCTAACTTCCAAACTTCAACAGAAATACCATTTGTTCCTGATAAGTTTCCTGAAGATTAATTGTACATCACAGTTTTAATCTCATTCTCTCCTCTCTCAGCTGTTAGTTGTTGAGCCTCACCTGCCTCTAACCTTGGTGCTTTTAAGGCTTCCGTAAATATTTCCATTTGTGCTCTTTAGGCTTCTGTAAATATTTCCATTTGTGCTTTCTCTTGATTTTTCCCACTTCTCTGCTTTATGCAAATTTTCATAAAATTTCTGAAATATCTCAAATACCTCTACAGGATCAGTGGTTATTTTTCTTGTTTTAGGCTCCCTAAGTTTGGCAACAATCTTTTCTCCTTTGTTTGACTAAATGTTCTGGAAAAAGAGTTTTGTGTTCTGGAGTTATCAAAAAGAGTTGCTTAACAATATTCTTTCTAAACATATACATGTTATTCAGGTACTCCCTTATTTGCTCTTTAGCAGTTTGCAGTTGTGCCTCTTCTTCTTCTGTGTGACTCCTCTTATTCTGTAATACTTTAACCTTTGTCAGGCCCTCTAAATAATTCTTGTTACTTTTTAACCATATCTCTCTCTCTTTTATTTCTACCATATTCTTAAACTCCGCTTTCATTTTATTCCACTTACTAGCTATAACTTCTGGAGTACTTTCTATATTCCCTAATAACTCCCAAATAATTTCTAGTACTCATTCCTTAAATTCCTCCCTTTTTAACAGTTAGATGGGGATGCACCAGTGTCATCTTTTCACAATTATCCTGCTTTTTTATCTTCGTAATTATTGATGCATGATCTGAAATAGTTATTTGATGTGTATCAAAGTTCTCAGTTAAATGCACATGTTCATGTGAATTATAATTTTGTCTGGTTTACCATCATATGGTCGATCGGTGGATGGTCAAGCACGTATGTCCGAAAGGAGTGCAGCAGCATCCCACGATTGCGAATGCAGATGTTATGAATCGCAAAATCCTGTCCCCTTTTTGACCCATGTTAGCACTTGTTTTTGGATGTAGAGCGGTCAAAAATGTTGATTTCGGTGTTTTTGCAAAATTCCGACCATTCAGTATGCCAGGATTCGCTAATAAAATTCTAACATATATGATGGTAAACCTTTTGTCTAGTTTAGCCCATTTGTTGTACCTTGGGAAATAATATGAAAATTCTGAGTTCCTACTACTCAATTCACATCTTCCATACCAAATGGTTTCATAAATTTCTTCAGAAATCTACCCTCTTTTGTTACATTTTCTCTTCCAGGCCCCCCAGATACATCTTCGTTGTTGCAAATCAAATTCCAGTCCCCACCTATAAGTAATATTCCCTGCTGAAAACTGATTATTTCTCAGAATTTTTAAGCTCCACAGTAGCAGTTTTAGGTGTAAAATAAATACAGGCCAGTGTAATCCTCATCCATTGCCAGTAACCCCTTACTGCCACAAATTTGCCATCATTATGTTTTCCCCCTTTTTTATTACTATTTGAGCTCTTCTAGCAATTAATATAAGTACTTCTCTTTTCCTTTGTGCCTGATATTTTGCTGATTATCCATCCTGAAATCTTTTAGCAAATTGACATGCTCATTTATTTCCAAATGTTCCTCTGTAGCATTGCTATTTGCACGCTGCATTTCTTAATATAATTGTTTTCTTTTTTGTCTATACCTTCAAGTCCATTCATATTCCAAGGTAATATTTAAAGTATTGCCATTATGATAGGTTCATAAATATTATTATGCCGATATTATTGTTCCATTATTACTACCTATTATAGATGACAGTTTTTAATGTGTATTCCAGCTTTTGTGATGCTTGCCCTCACTGATGTTTGGCAGGTTGATCCTTTATACAGTTTTCTTCCTCAACATTGGAACCTTAGAACCTGTGTCATATTTTACAAGATTTTTTTGTTTTGATGAAAACCCTCAAAAAGAACACTCCCCCAGAACACCCCTATAACCCGTTAATTTAATACAAACACGCAAAACAATATTCATCTTCAAGTAATGAAGTTTAACCCTCCTATTAGGAAACAATTATCCTAAATACACAGCTGCAAGCATAGGCCTTAACTCACCTAAAGTTGAGGTTATCCAGGTTAAGATGTATATTAGTGATTGTGCTTCTACTTACTCTAATTGGTGTCTGTTCTTTTTTTATCTTTATTCCCCTCATAGATGTAAAAAGTAACTTGCATGCTTTCAGAAAACTAACTTTTAAACTTGAAGAAACAGTGTTTCGGCTTTTTTATTGCCATATAATCAGCATGTTTCCATGGGAATGTAAGAGAAAAAATGTAGTCCCCAGGCTTCTAAAGGCAAGTTGAAACATTTATTGCTAAAGGAAATACATTCATTATATTTAGTTTTTTTTTTTTTTATTTACTTGTTTCCACTTAAAACTTACTTGGATTAAGCCCCTTGGCTTAATGTGACATTCACCTATGCAAAAGTAAGAAAAAACATATAAGCTCTACATATATTGTGTACTTTTGTAGCCATACCCCACTGCAGCAACCAGAGATTACAGCCTATTAACTTTAAAATGCTTTTGTCTAGCCCTTTATCTCTTTTTGCATTGTAATGCCTACTACATTTCTTAATACCTTGTTTCTTATGTTTGTCTTTTTAAGTATCTGTTTACTTTAGTATCTTTATCGCATACAAGAATGCTAAAAGTGCTTTACTGTAACAATTTATAACATGAAAAGATTCACAGAAATACTGTTAAGAACAGAAATTGTTTTTATTGTTTTATTGGTTATGTTTCCTTCCTTTTCCTCTCCCCCTGCACTCAGTGTCCTTCCAAATGTTGATGACATGGAGTAAGGCAAATGCTTTTCAGCTCTCCACATGTTTTACAAAGTCAACAGAAGTCCCCTTGTTCCACATTTTCTTATAAAGCTGTATTTTACAAATGCAGTTGATGGATTGCAGTCTCGCATTTATTTACTAATTTCCATGTTGCTGGTCTTCTTCCTTTTCATCTCCATCTCCCAACTACAAACTCTGGTGCAATTCCAAGATACTCACGATTCTTCTTGTCATTTCCTGCGCTCTTCTCTGTCTCTGAAGTATTTTCATTTGGAACAGTGGTGAAGATTTCATTGTCGAAGTCTCTCTGTGTGTGTTGTTATCAGAAGAGTAAAAAGCAGATTGCCCTTTTGCTTGATAGCTCACTTTTTGTTGGACAGACTTGTGTATTTCCTCCTTAGCCTGTTCTGCATCAAAAAGTGACTGATCCTCCAAGAAAAATATTCCGAAGACAGCTGGATACAGCAGCTTGAATCTTGCATCTTCCTCTTGACATTCTTTGATGTTGGAATAAATTTATTCTTTTCTGTCTTGTGTACAGTAAATAATCTTTTCCCATAAACACTCTACAGTCTCCAACATTTAATACTGTACCCCTTTTGCACATTTTTCAGGATCAACTCATTAGTTTGCTTGAATAATACAGATTTTGGCTGATTTCTTGTGGCCAGATTTGGAGAATACACATGGTGTGCCCTTTCAATTGAGAGTTCCTGCTGTAGAATACTAGTCACATTCTTATTTGTGCCTTCATAAAATTAATGCAGTTAGTTCTTTCTAGTTTCTCTGTCCTGTATCATTTTTTAAAGCATCTCTGCTTGAGTTTTCTCATACTCAGCCAGCCTTTTCATTTTGACTTCTGATTTTTGCATTTTTATCAGCACATCTGAATATCTGTCTAAAGCTTCTTCCATTTTTTTCCAGCCTCTTGTTTGAGTTAATGTACTTCTTCAGTGTATTGTCTATTTATACCGCTGTGAACACATTTGACTTAATTTTTTTCCTTTAGATTACTAAAAGCCATGTCTAGCACCAAAGTTGGAGCTTGAACTGCTTTTTGCTGCTGCAGGATTCTTCCCAGTCAGTGTTTTCTGTTCAGCTTTTCCAGTTGATAATCTTTCAGGCTCTCTTAGCTTCTTCTTTGCTAGCATTCGGGCAGTGTTCTTACTAGCCAGTAGCTGAATTTACTAAGTGTTGAGTTCCTGACCCTTGTTTTTCATTTTCTTTTTTCACCCAGGGAGAGCTGGAGTTAAGCTGTTATGAGTCTGGAATATCACAGTCCATTCCTTTACTAGAAACAATATATTTTTTTTTTTTTTTTTTTACTGTATATCTATCCCAGAATGCAGAAAAAAATAACCTGGATGCAACAAAATGTATGTGTTATGCAATGAGGTTTTACCTCCAAATATACAAAGAATAGGTCATAAATGATTTTAAAAAGTAAATAGTGTGATCTCCAAGTTGTTAAATTTAGATACTAGGGTGTGGCGAGTAATTTTTGTAAGTAAATAGCTTGCCAGTTCTAAGATTATTTGACAAGGTAGGCATGTTGTAAAAACAAACACCTTTATAATCTCACGTAATGTATTCCTCATTTTGGAGTTAGTACTTGCAGACAAATGTGAACTAGCTGTTGTAGATGTGAGTGCGTTAAGTATTATTGGCAATAGTTATTGTACACCCTCTCAAAAGCATTTAAAACATTAATTGTTGGGTATTTGTAGTATTAAGTGAAAGTAGTTAGTGGGAAGAGTTACTGGTGTAGCTTATATAAGATGATTCAGAAATGAAAAAGGAGTCGACAATCTTTATTGCAATAGAGGGGTAAGGTACTGACTGTGACTCATACAAACAAAACTTAATTAGTGGTTTGGGTACCTGCTGGAAGTGATGGTACAGGGGCAGGAATGAAAGGACATTGCCTTCTCCCTTTCCTCAGGGAGGGGACAGGCACACATCTGCAGTACAGAGTGCACTAATTTCTATGATGGAGACCAGAGAAATGTTAACAATGTTCTTGTTCAAGAAATGGGGTTATTTGCAAGCTTACATCAAATACAGAGATGAGTGACAATCTTGCATCACACCCATTGCACATCTTCCTGGATAATGCTCACTGGGCATATGTTGGATGTTAGGGACCTAACTGGAAAAACCACCAATGAGCCATCTTAATGATGACTTTTCTTGACTGACTTTTGGTCTGGGTAAGGGGACTAAATGGTTCATTGGCAGGAGAGGTCTGATGGTCAGTGGGCAACGGGCAGAGAAAAATTAGGAAAAATGCAAAAAAGTATGCTGTCAGTGTTTTAACACTGAATGATAATTACTAGTGTTATTGGTAGATGACTGTACACCTGATGTTTTTAAATGGTATCTGTTAAATGGGTAACCTAACCGAACTGAAAACAGGTGTCCCTTTTAAGTGACTGTCTAGTTAAGTGACTTGCTAAGAGTCGCACAGTAGGAAGCAGAGGCTGAGGAAATCAAAGCCCTGGGTTGCAGGAAGTAGCTTGTTATCAAATGGTAGCCTAACTCCTCTGTGATAAATGACAGACTTGGGCTTAATGGAGTCATTTTATTCACCATGCCAAGATCTGTTAATCTGGTGTATTCCAGAACTCTACAGCAGTGGTCTCCAACCTTTATTGCACCAAGGACCGATATCAATGTGATTCAATGTTCCACGGACCGGCCATCTCACGGCGTGCATAATAAAGTAGATATTTATTTATTTATTTGTCATTTATTTAACGAGGAGGCCAGACCCGGGGAGAAAAGCTTCAAAGTACAATAAAAAGACAGTTGGCAATTTGTTTCTTTCATTCTTTCTTTCTTTCGGCTTTTCCTGGTTAGGGGTCGTCACAGCGGAACTCTGGTCCGCTAATGATTGGCAGTAGATTTTGACGTGCTGGCTTGCCGGGCCTAGTTGGCAATAATTACCAAAAAAAAAGTGTACATTCTGCTTAACAGCATAACATTGATCTACTGTGGTTAAAAGGTAAGTAAACCTAATGACAACTTTGCTTATTTTATGTTTATAAGAGTAATATTTAAAACCTGTCCCTATTATTTGGCTTTATCCAGCATGCCTCTCAACTGTACAGATTTTCAGAGAATGTTCAGATTTTTTCCTCATATTTTTGGTCTTTTTCTCATACAATTGTTGTTTTCTGGCAAATCACTGTCAGATCATTGAGGCTAAAGTCAGAAAATAATGACAGACAGTTGAGTTTCATACTTCATACCCTTCAGAAAATTTGTGCTTATGCAAAACCTGTATTTCTATCAACTTTCAAAGTTTGTAAGAGCAGTACTTAAAAGGGTCCCTATTTTGGGCCTTTGTCCCCCCATTATTTTTGGCTTTGTCCAGATTTCTTGATCTAAGTAAGAGGCTGAGTGGTATTCATACCTCTCAACTGTACAGATTTTTGCAGAATGTCCAGATTTTTCCTTCTGAGTTTTGGTCTGCTCCTCATAACTTTTGTGATTATCTGGGAAATCACTGGGATGATCTGAGAACTGAAGTCACTAAATAATGATATACATTTGTATTTCAAACCTCATATCCTTCAGAAAAATGCATGATAAGGCAAATCCTGTTATTCTAGCAACTTTCTATGGTTATAAGAGCAATATTTAAAATCTGTCCTTATTTGTCCCCCATTCTGTTGGGCTTTGTCCAGATTTTTTGCAGTACTAAGAGGTTGATAGGTATGGTGTGTGTGTGTGTGTGTGTGTGTGTGTGTGTGTGTGTGTGTGTGTGTGTGTGTGTGTGTGTGTGTGTGTGTGTGTGTGGGTTGATAGGTATGGTGTGTGTGTGTGTGTGTGTGTGTGTGTAGGTTGATAGGTATGGTGTGTGTGTATATGTGACAGAGAGAGTGTGAAGAGTGAGAGTGATCGCTGGCAGCAGCAGCAATGAGGCCTGTGTACCTTTCATCCATACCAAACACACACAGTCTCTTTTGCGTTCGTGCACGCATTCACTCACACACATTGCTGTCACTCTTTTCTGATCTCTCACACACAGTTACTCCCTCACTCATACCTGCATTCACTCACACATCATTCTTACTCTTTACCAATCAAACACACACCTCAGTCACATCCTCATTCATACCTGCATTCATTCACACATCGCTCATTCTGTCACACCCATATGCCACACACTCACTTACGCATCCATTCATACATCGCTGTCACTGTCTGTCACACCCACATGCCACACACCCACTTACACATTCATTCATACATCGCTCTCACTGTGTCACACCCACATGCCACACACCCACTTACAGATTCATTCACACATCGCTTTCCCGATCTCACATACACACACACAGTCACTTCCTCATTCATACCTGCATTCATTCACACATTGCTGTCTGTTACACCCACATGCCACACACCCACTTATGCATTCATTCACACATCGCTCTCACTCTTACAGTCTCTCTCACACACACACACACACACACACACACACACACACACACAGATTATTTTGCTTTCATGCACGCATTCACTCACACACACAGATAGACACATAAACATACTCATGCAGGTATTCATTTACCTGATGGCTCGGTACCAAGTGCTCCAAGGAAACTCTTACCAGGTGTGAGCAGGAAGGAAAGACTCTGTCTGCCATCGGAGTCCATTTTTCCACCCCTACTAGACCCTACCCCAAAGGTCAAAAGGGAGAAAAGATGTGGTTCTGAAAAGCCCAAGGAGCCTTTCTAGACACACGTGGTGAACTTCCCTCCAGAGGCAGAGGAGGAGGCAATAATGGAAGACGCCGTCCTCGCAGCAGAGGGGCTCCACAAAATCAGGGCGACAGAGACCAGTTCTTTCGGAAGCCCTACTATCGCTCCTGAAAGGAGGCCCGACTTTCCTACTCTGGAGGCAGTCGGGGGTCGCTTATCTTTGTATCCAGACACCTGGCTAAAAATAAATGACAAATGGGTACAAAGCATAATTTCCAGAGGATATTTTATTCCCTTTGCCACTCCTCCTCCTTTGATAACAAAAATCCTGGATGTTCCACCCAGTTACAGGGAACAAGCAACAGTAGAGGTCCAAAGGTTGCTAGAAAAAAGAAGCATGCAGCCATTCCGAGCAGACCAGATAGGATCCGGAACTTACTCAAGAATCTTTTTAGTTCCAAAAAAGACAGGGGGACTGGAGACCTATTTTGAACCTCAGGAGGCTAAATAGATCTGTCAAGGAGATGTTCCGGATGACCACTCTATAGTCAACACTTCCCTACTTAGGGAAAGACAATTGGATGTGCTCGATAGATCTCCAGGATGTGTACTACCACATAAAAATGGCAAGATCATCCAGGGATCATCTGCGCTTCCGGGTGGGAGCCAATCAGTACCAGTTTTGAGCCCTGCCCTTTGGTCTCACTACAGCCCCCAGAGCATTCACCACCCCAGACGTTTGGGATTCCAGGTGTTTCTGTACTTGGACGATTGGCTCCTCACTGCCACCACCAGGCATCAGCTTATACAAGCCAGGGGCACCACACTTACTCTGCAATCAACTGGGGATTACCATAAACTCAGAAAAATCTGCCTTGTTGCCATGGCGACATATAGTTTTTATCGGAGCAGAATTGGACACCACCACCATCACTTTAAAACTTCAGTTAGAAAGGATATCAGTACTTCATCTGTAAATTCTGAATGTCATATCCAGAGACAAGGTGCCAGCCTCAGAAGTGCTAAAGTTGTTGGGGACGATGGCAGCTGCAATAATAGCTATTCCATAGGGTTGTATGCACATGCGGATTCTACAATGGCTCCTGTTCACGCAACTGTCTTATCAAGAGCTTCCAATGTCACATCTCAACATTCTAATGAATTTATGCAAAAAGAATCTTCGGTGGTCGTTGACCTCTCCAAGTAACGATAGGTCGTCCTTTTATCCTACCCTTACCATCGGCCACTGTGACCACGGACGCTTCTCTGATCGGGGGGGGGGGCATTTTCATGGAAGAACAGCCCAAGGCACATGGACTGAACAAGAGACGCATCTGCATATCAGTGTGCTGGAGATGAGAGTGGTACTTCTGTTGTTGCAGTACTTTCAGGACTCTGTCCCTCTGGGGACAAGTGCGATTCAGACGGACAACATGTCCGTGGTCTGGTATATAAACAAACAAGGAGGAACCAGGTCCTATCCCCCTTTGTCAAGAGGCCGGGTTACCACCACCCAGCACTTTCTGATAGCAACGCACATCCTGGGGAAATCCAACATGATTGCAGACAAACTGAGCAGGGCAATATTGTTGCCTCACGAGTGATTGCTCAAAGAAGAAATAGCGGAAAGAATATTCTGCAGATGGGGCCAGCCTTTCTGCGATCTTTCTTCATCCCCCATGAACACAAAATGCAGAAGCTATTTTGCCCTGATTCCCCCTCCGGGAGATGCCCCAAGGGACTCACTTGTACACAATTGGCCTCTGGGTCTCCTTTATGCCTTCCCGCCAATACCCCTGATATCCAAAGTATTGCAGAAAGCCAAAGCCCTGGGAAAGATGTAATTCTTATAGCCCTTCACTGACCTTGTCAGATTTGGTTCCCCATTATTCTACCTCATCTGTTGGAAGAACCGTGGATTCTATACCCAGTTCCAGACCTTCTGATGCACTCATCGGACGCTCTTCATCCCTCTCTTCAGTCCCTGAAATTGACAGCTTAGCAGCTCCAATTCCCAACATAGCCAGGTTCCATAACCTCTCAAATGAATTTCAACATATCTTAATATCTTCTCATAAGCCTTCTGCTAGGAAGTTATACCTCAGCAAATGGAAGAGATTTTCCATATGGGCTTCTCAAAATAATATTGACCCCTACCAGGCCTCTATTTTCTCCATATTAGAATTTTTGACCATGCTTTTCAATAAGGGAGCTGTGGCAGCTGCAGTTTGCATACAGCTTGTGGTGATTTCTAATTTTCATCTTGCTATCGAAGGTTTTAACATAATGTTACACAAACTATCCAAAGCTTTTCTCAAGGGGACTTTCCACCTTATACCACCCGTTAAAATTCCTTATACCCCCTGGAATCTAAATTTTATGCTTTCTTGCATTATTCTCCCACAGTTTGAGCCAGCTTCTTCATGCAATTTGAAATTTTTATCTTGGAAGACTATCTTTCTAGTAGCCATCACTTCTGCTTGAAGAGTTTCAGAACTACAGACAAATGTCCGTAAAACCTCTGTATTTGATTTTTCATGCTGACAGTTTCACTGTGAACAAATTCTTTATTCTTACCTAAAGTTTGTACTGAAGCTAACCTTAACCAAACTATAGATTTACCCGTGTTTCTCCCTAAGCACACCATTAATTTGGAGTATATGCTGCACAAACTTGATGTTCAGACAACTTAGATTTTACCTAGATAGAACCAAAGAATTTAGAAGATCTGTACAAATTTTTATTTCCTTTTCAGATTCTAAAAAGGTAGGCCTGTGGCAAAAACCACTCTATCAAAATAGTTGTCTGATTGCATCACCTTCACCTACACAGCTGCCAATTTACCTCTACAACACAAAATAAAGGCTCATTCAACAAGAGCTGCGTCCACATCTTCTGCATTTACTGCTAGACTTCCAATGGATAGTATTTGTGCAGCTACTTGGTCAAAGCCTCATACCTTTATCACTCATTACAAAGTCGACAGGGCCACTTTTGGTTCTACTGTCCTAAGAAACATACTCCCGTGAGCCACCCAAGAAAGATGGTGCTTGGGACGTTACCCATCTGTAAGAATGAACTGCGAGATAGAACAACTTCACATAAAGAAGTTTTGTACTCATCATAACATTCCATGTGAGTTGTTCATCTCGCCTTCGTTCTTACTTCTCACCCTCCAACCCCCTCCAGGTTTTTTCGAGGACCAAGATTCATTTTTTTATCATGGTTGTCTTTTCCTTACTATGGGTTCCTTACCAAAAAAAAGTGACAAAATGGCATTTGGTACCATTAGAGGCAGCAAACAAGATCTGGGGTAAATCAAGGTGCATCATGAGATAGGGGCTTGGCCTTGAGCTGTCTGAAGACCTCGAGCTTTGTAGTTGGCCGACTTGGAGCCGGGGATCTCTCCGGACCCATCTGTAAAATGAAGACGAGATGAACATCTCACATAGAATGTTATGGTGAGTACATAACTTCTTTTTATGAAGCATGAACTGTTAGCTAATCAAACTTTGAATACCATTAAGAAAGTTAAAAATATTTTGTTTAATGATGGAAAGCTTGAAATATTTTGTTGAATGATGGCTCGTTAAAACAGATTTTGTATCACATCTTATTTTTCTTATAAAAAGATAGAAGGAATGCTGTTTTAATCATAACTACTTTATAAGACACAATACACTAGTCATCACTCCTGTGTTGTACCCAAGTGAAAGGTTCCCCTTCACTGAAGTAGGACAGCTTGACAACAAAATATTTGAAAGTAAAGGTTGTAATTGTCATATTGCAGGTGTTCTCTGTGCTGTCAGGTGCATCTGTTAATTAGATTTCAACACACACACACGCACATATTTGTGAGTATATATATATATATATATATATATACATATATATATATTATATATATATATATATATGTGTGTGGTGTGTGTGTGTATGTATATATATATATATATATATATATATATATATATATATATATATATATATGTATATATATATGTATATATATATATATATATATATATATATATGACTATTGGCATACCAGCTCTAATGCCACTTTGTATATAATGCTATTTATCTATTGTCTTTATATCTTCAAGGCAATTGTGATATTCACTTTGTTTATAATATATGTATATATTGCATTTTGTCATTCTGTCTGTATATAATGCCATGTATCTATTGTGTTTTCCCCAGGCTGAGACTGAAATGGGTCCAGTGAGATCAGTGCTCTACCCTGATTAACAAATTCAAAATAAAACATGTGGTGTTAAAAGATTATTTAAAATAAAGGTGCATGAGCAGTTGAGAGATGTGGGTAAAAAGAATAGGTTCATAGGTGTGTACTAGGCTAATGGCCCTGGGGCCTTTATAAGTCTAGTCATAGGATTACCCTAGCATCGTGCCACCCAACCTTAGTTCCCAGTGCCTCTGTCGAGTAGAGCCACTGGAGTTATCCCCATGGTGAATTTCCTGTTTCCCATCCACTCATCAAGATTTCTCTTGAAAAGGGTCATCAAAGTGCTCTGCTTGACATGTATGGGAAGACTATTCCATAGCATGGGCAGTCTCTGAGTTATGAACCTGTCCCTCCAGTATGTTCTGTTGATTGTGGTAATGAGGTTGAGGTCTCTGGAGCATGTGGTGTGAGGGATTGGGATTTCTTTAGATGTAGCATTTCTAACAGAGTTGGGTCAGACATGGCTTTGTAAGTCAAGCAGAGATCGCATCTAAGTAGGCAATATGAGACCGAGAATAGTTGGAGTTTTTTTTTTAGTCTCTCCATATAGGACAAGGCCTAGCATCCTTTTTGTGAGGTACTTTTTTGGCCCCTCCAGTTTCCAGTGAGGTACATGCCAAATGGGGCATTGTAGTTTATGACTGGCCTAATGAGGGAAGAGTAGAGGGAGACAATGACCTCTTTCTTCCTGGATGCAAAACCCTTAGTAATGAGATGTGCCACATGGAAGGACTTTCTGACCACAGTGGCAACATAGTGATCAAAAGAGAGGTTGCTGTCAACCTGTGTTCCCAGATCTCTTATAACGCCTTCTGTGTTCAGTGGACTACCATTGATGTGATAATTTATGGGAACCGCGTTTTTCCCAAAGGTGATGACCACACATTTTTTGGCATTGAGCTTAAGGCCATGGTCACCAGTCGTTGGTCTCAGTCAGGCTATTCTATAGGATGTCAACATCACTTGGAAGTTAATAGCTCCCAACTTGCAATCGTCTGCGAACTTTGTCAGCCAGAATCCCTTCTTGTTGGCCTGGACTTCAGAGAAGTAGATACTAAACAGGAAAGGACCCAGGACTGAACCTTGTGGGACTCCGATCGTGACTAGTCGGCAGTCTGACTTGGAGTCAGCTACTTTCACACTGTGGGTTCTATCTGTGATCCAGTTTACAAACCATCTAGTGATATAGGGGTTGATGCTTAGCTTAGTGAGTTTTTCTATGATTCCTGAGTGGGGAATGGTATCAAAGGCCTTGGCCAGATCAAGATAAGCTGTATGAACCACCTTGCCTTCATCCACAGCTCTGGTAACTGACTCAAAGAAGTCGACCAAGTTGAGCAGGCATAATCTACCCTTCACAAAACCAAACTGTGTGGGATCCAGAGTTTGGAGATTCCCTATGTCCTTGTTTATTAGGTCCATGATGATGCGTTCCATAGCTTTGCATATCAGACTCATTATGCTAATGGGGCGATAGTTCCCATGGTCTGTAGTCATTCATCCTTTGTGGAGAGGGATGACTGTAGCAGTGTGCCATTCGGTAGGGATAAAGCCTGAGGTGAGGCTGTGATTGAACAGGGCACACAGGTGAGGTGCGAGTTCACTCTGTACTTCATGTAGAACACATCCAGGATTATTGTCAGGTCCCACAGAAGCTGTATTCTTGGCCTTGGACAGCGTTGTTTTAACCTGTGCAGCAGTAATACTGTGCCTGGCAATCTACTGATATTGTGATTGGTCCTTTTGGGGGGGGGGTAAAGTTGGCACTGAATCTGATCTGTCGGCCAGTATATTGGCAATATCTGTTGGCTCCGTATAGGAGGTACCATTGTGCAGTAACTCAGAGCAAATCTCTGTATTGCTGTGGAGATTCTTTACATAACTATAGAAGGCCTTGTGATTGTCTTTACTATCTGCTGCAGTTCTGTTTTATAGTTAGCGTTAGAGGATTTAATGAGAGATCTCATCTTTTTGTTGAGGCTGATAAGGGAGTTTTTCCAGTCTTGGGACTTAACCTTATTCCCCATCAGTTTCCTTCTACTGTTGTAGAGTTTGTTTATGGCAGGGGACCACCAGATTGGATTCCTTTTTTGGAGGTGCGCATCTTGGTTCTATTGGGTATGGCGAGATCCATGCATTTGTGTACGTGTTCGTACAGTGCATTGGTATATGACTCGGGTGTCTTGCAACTATTCTCCATTTGCATGGGTGCCGTGAAGTTAGCCGTCTCTGTTTTAAGGAGCCCAAAGTTAGCTTTGGAGAAGTTTTTCACGGTGGTTACCTTTGTGGGGGAGCGGTGTGGGGTGTGAGGTGAATTTCAAAGGTGATTAGTTTGTGGTCAGATCTAACCAGGGAGGAGTTGACTATTGGTGTAGAGCAATGGTCGTCCATGTTAGTATTGACCAGGTCAAGGATGTTGCTACCTCTAGTGGGGTAAGAATGAGCTGGTCCAGGGCATTGGTATTAATGAATTCCATGAAACGTTGGGCAAGTGTATTGGTAAATGAGCAGTTTAACCAGCTAATGGAAGGATAGTTGAAGTCACCCAGTATGGTAGTGTTAGGTTGGACCCTAATGTTCTCCTGCATGCTTAGGAACGTGGAATGTGAGTCTTGGGACATGGTTGGGGACCTGTAGTGGTCTATGACCTGATTTGCTGTCTTGCCCACTGTTAGCTGCACCTGAAGCATCTCTGATGCATTATGTTGGACTACCAGCCCGGAGGTGTGCACATCCTTTATGAATATGGAAACACCACCGCCTTTGGAGCTTCGGTTCAAGTTCTGGGATTGAGAGGTGTGGAATGAGTTTTAGCCTTGTAGTGCAGAGGTGCTTTCTGCTGCCTTGAACCAGGTCTCTTTTAGAGCACAAATGTTGATGTTCTCAATTTTAAGAAGTGCTTCAGAACGGGTGCATTTTGAGATTTAGACTTGTAGCATTGAGCAGCATGACCCTCAGATTGCATTTGTTTGTAGCTGTTACAGCGGTAATTTGGTCTTTGGAACATCGCCTAAAAAAGGCACTATATAGGGTGGCAAGAGCCTTGGCCAGTATCCTGAAGCCCAGGGGTGACAGATGCAGGCTATCTCTGGCAAAGCATTGAGGTCTGTCAGTCATGTCATACCAAGCAGACAGATGCTGGATCCCTTTAGAATGACACCAGAAACTTAGCCAATTGTTGAAATCAATCATTTTCTGCTTGTACTGTGGTATAATTCTGAGTAATGGTAGGATACTGCTCAGGGCTAGGGTCATACATGCCTGGGCTACGTAATCAGAGAGATCCTCCATGTCTCTTTTCATGTAGTCCAGGGAGGTATGTCTCAGGTCATTCACACCCACATGTACAATGAGAGACTCATATTTGTACCTGTTGTTGAGGGACTTGAGTGCGTGCATTATGTTCATAGGTAGGTACTAGGCTGTTTGGCCCTAGGGCCTATATAAGCCTAGCCAAAAAGATACCCTGCATTCGCCACCCAAGAAAATTATTTTCCTGTGCTCCTGTCGAGCAGAGCCACAGAGGTGATCCCCGGGGTGAATGTCCTATTTCCCATCCAATCATCAAGATTTTTCTTGAAAAGTGCTAATGAGGAGCTTTGTTTGATATAGATAGGTAGTTTGTTCCAGAGTATGGGAAGTCTCTGGGACAGGAATCTATCCCTCCAGCATGTTCTGTTTATTGTAGTGACAAGGTTTAGGTCCTTAGAGCATGTAGCTCGGAGGGATTGGGATTTCTTTAAGTGGAGCATGTCCAAAAGCTCTGGGTTTGACATAGCTTTGTATGTTAGGCAGAGATCACCTCTGAGTAGGCGATATACGATAAAATAAAGCTGGAGTTTTTTGAGACGGTCTGCGAAGGGCATCTATTTGAGGCTGGTAATCCTCTTTAAGAGGTATTTCTGTGGCCTTTCCAGTTGTTGTAGATGTCTTGTGAGGTACATACCAAAAGGGGCGTAGTAATGGGTCTAATGAGTGACGAATAGAGGGGAACAATGACCTCTTTTTTTCCTGGATGAGAAACCTTTTATGATGAAGTGTGCCACGTAGAAGCATTTCCTGACTACTGTGGCTATGTGATTATCAAAGGAAAGACTACTGTCCACCTGTGTCCCAAGGTCTCTTATCATACTTTCCATGTTAAGTAGACTACCGCCTATGTGGTAGCTCATTGGTACAGAGTTTTTAACCAAAGGGGATGACAGTGCACTTTTTGGCATTGAGCTTGAGGCCATGGCTTTGACACCAGGCATTTGTCTCCGTGTGCCCCTTTTATACGATGTCCACATTGTTAGGAGTTTCGATTATGGTGCCTAGTTTGCAGTCATCTGCGAACTTCGTTAGCCAAAGACCTTCTGTGTTAGCCTGTACTTAAACAGAAGAGGACCCAGGACTGAACCCTTTGGTACTCCACTTGTCACTGCTCTGAAGTCTTATTTGGAGTCTGCTACTTTCACAGTGTGGGTTCTGTCAGTGAGCCAGTTGGTAACTCATCTTGTGACATAGGGATTTATACCTAGTTTAGTGAGTTTATCTATAATTCCAGAGTGGGGGATGGTGTCAGAAGCCTTGGTGAGATCGAGATAGGCTTAGTGAACCACCTTACCCTCGTCTACGGCTGTGGTGATTGCTTCAAAAGAAGTCTATCAGGTTTAGGAGACATGATCTGCCTTTTACAAACCTGAACTGGGTGGGGTCCAGAGTTTGGAGATTACCAATGTTTTTGTGTATAAGATCCATGATGATACGTTCCATGGCCTTGCAGACCAGGCTTGTTAGGCTAATGGGGCGGTAGTTCCCAGGGTCCGTGGTGGCTCCCCCTTTGTGGAGTGGGATAACCATTGCTGTGTGCCATTCAGTGGGCACAAAGCCTGAGGTGAGGGTATGATTGAACATGGTGCTTAGGTGGGGTGCCACTTCATTCTGCAGTTCATGTAGAATGCAGCCTAGGATGTTATCAGGTCCCATGGATGCTGTGTTCTTGGCTTTGGAGAGTGTGGTTTTTACCTGTGCAGACTTGATTACAGGAACTTTGCATTCTTCCGGTATAGAGATGGACCCTTTAGGGGGTGAGAGGGGGGTAAACCTAGCACTGAACCTATCTGCCAGGATATTGGCAATATCAGTTGGTTCTGTATATTTAGTGCCATTGTTCTGTAACTCAGAGCAGATCTGAGTATTGCCATTGAGATTCTTGACATAGCTATAAAATGCTTTGTGGTTGTCTTTAGAATCAGGGGCAATTTTGTTTTCGTAACTAGCTTTGGAGGATTTTATGAGGGATCTCAGCTTCCTACTGAGGCTGAGCAGGAAGTTCCTCCAGTCATGGGATTTTACTCTTTTTTGCAACACTTTCGTTCTTCTGTTGTAGAGTTTGTTTATGGCAGGGGACCACCAGATTGTCTTCCTTTTTTTGGAGGATAGCATCTTGGATGTTCTTTGTGTTTCACTGCTGCAGTCATCACATTTGGGTTATCTGCTTGCAGTAGCCCTCAGTTGGCCTGATTATCAAAGTCTTGGGTCCTGCGTCAGTTGCTGCCTCATCTTCCATGATGTCAGGTAGTCAGGGGTATAAAGCATGCAGCCGATGCCATTACATCAGTCTTTCTTGCCGTGCGGTGCCCGAAGCAGAAGCAGTTCGCAAGTGCCAGTCGACCGACTCTTGAAATTTCCGTTTTCGAGTTTCAGAACCAAAGTCTTCAACTAAAGCTAAGTACCCCATTGGGGAAACTTTTTCTTGGTCGAAACCGATGTCAGGAAAAGTCAATAATTGTATTTCTTGTGGAAAGCAAATACGTCATAAAGATTTTCATTCGTACTGTATTCCTTGCCTAGGCCCTGACCATGACGTACCTCACTGTCGGTTTTGTGCCTTATTTATACCATGAACTATTTGTCATCGGTACATTTTCGCTTCTAAATATTTTGGTACTCGGTTCAATTATCCAGATACATCTTTGGTAAGCCACCCGACTACCTACATTCCGAAAAAACACAAAGATAAAGACAGAGACAGGCCGCCTATGTCCAAAGGTGCCGACGACACTTCTCCTAAGCTAGTCGCCAGTTCGTCGGTTCTCGCAGCCCCTGATACCCGCAACTTCAGATTTGCAGGCCTCTACTGAGACCCATTCGGAGTCCGGTATGTTGCGAGATGCTTCAACTGTGGAACCTGTGGATGTCTCTACCTTGGATGGGTCTGGAGCCGCTGTGCAGGCACCGGCTTCTGAGGGTGTATTCAGGCCTACTGACTTGCATATTAAACCGACGCCATCTTCTTCTTCTAGGCCTAAAACTCGAACCATGCCTAGGAAACCGACGCCCAGACTGCATGATCAGGCCTCTATGCCTAAAAAACAAATGATAAGAATGGCTGAAGACCTTATTACTTTAATCAGGGGAAGCCAACCTTCCCCCTCTAAGAGACCTAGGACTGAATTTGCTTATACTTCTGACCAGGATTCTGAAATGTCTGTCTCCTCTGATGACTAGGATTTACCCTTATCTACCTATGAGGCTTCTGATGCAGAGGACTCTATTCCCTCTGCTTCTCCCCCAGAGGATTTTTCTTTTGGTGAAACCTTGCATACTCTTAGGGAGCATTTTCACTGGGAAAGCCAGGATTACTCTGATTCTAAAAAGAGGCTTAGAGATATCTTACTCCTGCCCCAACACAGGCCTTTAGCTATCCCTCCTGTGCTGGACATTGTTGACGATGCCTTTTCAGAATCTAGCTTGGCCCCTGACTCTTTACCTCCTGCTCCCAGAAAACCCGATAGATATTACAGGGTTCCTGATTCTCACAAGTTCCTTTTTAAAAATCCTACTGCAGATCCTGACACCATTTCACAGGGACCCAAGGGCATTAAGGCCTACTGCTGCCAAAATCCTGCCCCCTCTGATAGAGATTCCAGGGCCCTGGATAGATGGGGTAAGAAGGTATACACCTCTGCTACCTTGGCCATCAGGGTCTTAAATAGCCAGTTTCATTTTGTAAAGTATCGGCAGCATATTATTAGATTGCTTAAACAGAAAATAATGCTGCTTCCTTATTGTGCTGAAAATAAAGATTTACAGGATTTAATGCATTCTGCTGAACAGGTTGGAAAGCATAATTTGCAATGTGGTTTTCATTCACTAGAGACATCTTGCAGGGCTGCTGTCACCGGGTCTGTACTTAAAAGGCATGCTTGGCTTAAGGAGCAATCTTTGCCAGATCATGTTAAAACTAAATTGCTGGATGCTCCCTTAAATCAGGACTGCCTGTTTGGCAACAAAGCAGAAGTAGTTCTTAAAAAGATTGAGGAAAAAGCTAAATCTAATCAAATTGTTAAAGATATCGTACAAGTGCAACCTCCTAGATTTAGTAGGCATTGTCCCTCAAAAATGTGGTCCTTTCCTGCCTCTTCCAGACCTTCTCAGTTGAAACCCAGAACCAGCAGAACACCCAGCTTCATTCCCAGGGTACACACAGGACTAAGCAGTGGGGGGCTCCCACTTCCAAATCAGGGAATAGTAAGACTCCCCCTGTATGGTAAGCTGTCTCAATGACTTAACTTTAAAACTTCCAAGTACTTCTCAACTGGCTGCTCCTTTAGGAGGAAAGATTGCTCTGCAAGCAAAAAACTGGGAACTCATTACCCAGGACAAATGGGTTTTAAACATAGTTTCCCAAGGATACAGATTTCACTTCCACACATTACCAACCCCAAACGGTTGGCCAGATTCTACCCCCAAATCAGTGGGCAGAGGATCAAAAGCAAGTATTCTCTGTTAAGATTAAAGGTTATTCAGATTGTACCAGAAGAGGAAAAGGGACAAGGTTTCTACTCAAGACTTTTCCTGCTACCCAGAAAAGACAGCTCAAGGCGTCCTATCCTGGACCTGTCTATCCTAAACACCTTTTTGGTTATTCCAAAATTCAAGATGCTAACTCCAGTTGCTTCCCATGATAGGCAAAGATGCCTGGTTGGCAACACTGGATTTAAAGAAAGCCTACCTGCACATCCCAATCAGGGAATCTTGCAGAAAATGCCTACGCTTCAAAGCAGGCTTCATGCGGTTCAGTTCTCTGCACTACCCTCTGGCTTATCTGCTGTGCCCAGGGTATTCACAAAGTGCCTAGCTCCAGTCATTGCATTTTGCAGGCAAAGAAATATTCAAATATACCCATACCTGGATGATTGTCTAATTCAGGTAGAAAGCCAGGACATACTTCTGAAACATCTGGCATTTGTACAAAAGGTGTTAACTTGTCTGGGGTACACCATCAACGAAAAGAAATCACATCTGGTACCCTGTCAACAAATTATATTCCTGGGATCAAGCTTGAACACAACTTCTCAGATGGCTTTCCTCACGCCAGAGAAACAAATTCATTTGACAACTTACTTCAAACTAGTGGCCAGAAAAACCCTGCTATCTGCAAGACAAATATTGGGGTTCATGGCCTCGTGCATTCTACTAATTCCATATGCAAGACTGCATATGAGGACACTACAATGGTATCTAAAAAGCCTATGGCATCAACATTCTCAGGATCTAGAAGCAATAATTCCTATTATACCTTGCCTACGGTTAGAATTCCTTTGGTGGGCAGAGGCCTGCCACCAAAACAAGAGACTACCATTCACTCTACCCCCATGGACCCACATGAGTGGAAACTGGAAACAAAGATTTTCAGCATGTTCTTCAACAAATGGGGGGTTCCAGATAATGACCTGTTTGCCTCCTCGCAGAACTACCAATTGGACAAATTATGCACAAGGACTCCCCACAAACAAGCTTTGAAAGTGGATGCTCTGTCCTTCAGCTGGAAAAATCTATCAGTTTATGCCTTTCCTCCTCTGCCTATCCTCTCCAAAGTACTACTAAAGATCAAACTGGACAAACCAAGGATGATACTGAATGCACCAGACTGGCCATACCAACACTGGTACCCCCTCTTGCACAGTGTGTCCCAGCTGGCCCCATGGCACCTACCTCAGACCCCTAACCTGCTGTCTCAGCAGGAGAGCCAGATTCTGCACTCCCAGCTTCAAACCCTGAGCCTGGCAGCCTGGCTAATTACCTAATCTCTCCGATGTCCTTCAAGGATGCATCTGCAGTCCTTACAAATGGGTTGTCCTGTCGTCAGGCAGCCCTTCGGTCGGCCGGATTCCAAAGTCTGGGTCTGGCCTCGGCTGGTGTCGCACTTCACCCGACGTCATAGCTGCAGTTCTTCGGGTATAAAGGCATCAGCCGACGCCATTTTCCTCAGTCTTTCTTGCCGCGTGTCGCCCGAAGCAGAAGCTGTTCGCAAGTGCCGGTCGGTCAGATCCAGAGATTACTACTACCGAATACTACTTCGAAGACTTCTAAAGCTAAGTACCCGTTGGGGACTCTTTCTTGCCTCAGCCGATGTCAGAAAAAGTGAATAACTGTTTAACTTGTGGGAAACAAATACCTCACAAAGATTTCCACTCTTACTGCTTACCTTGTTTAGGCCCAGACCGCGACGTAGCAGCTTGTTTAGCCTGTGCTTCTTTAAACCGACGGACGCTTAGGCGCCGGTCGGAGTTTGCTGAACAGTTTTTCGCTCAGATTTTGCGTACATAATGCCATCGGATCCTCCGACTTCACAAGTTATTAAGAAGCAAAGAAAGGACCGACACTGCGGTCCGCGGTTTCGCGAAACCGCGTTAAGTAAACATGAGTGTCTCGGTTTCGCGAAACCGGGCAAACGGTTCTATCTTCAGCCGAATCCATGACTACTACCGAGGCCCCTTCTAACCTCATTGAATCGGCCTCTGAAATTCAACCTGCTACTGTGGTTTCACAAGAATTATCGGACACCATCCCTTTGGATGTTTCAACCCCTGCACGTGGTGCTGCTAGGCCGCCTGCAGCCATGTCCATAAAGGCCTTTGCCAGGGCTAAAGCAGCCAAAACTTCTAAGTCTGTGCCTGTTAAACCCCCTCTCACAGGCCCAGTTCCAGTTCCCAAATGCTCACTCTGGCAGAGGATCTCATCTCTTTAATAAGGGGATCCCAATCTCATCCAGACAGGGCCTCTCAACCTCCTCCAGAAAAGAGACCTAGAGCAGAGCCCCTGAGCCAGTGTCCTCAGATGATTCTTCTGATGATACAGACAATACAGACCATCCAGAGGCTCCTTTTTCTACTTATGAAGACTCCGATGCTGAGGAATCGATTCCTTCTGCCTCTCCACCAGAGGAATTTTCCTTTGGGGAAACCTTACATGCCATGAGAGAGCAATTCCAATGGCAGGGACAAGATTTCTCAGATTCAAGGAAAAGGCTTAGGACCTTTTTGCATTTACCACAACATAGGCCTTTAGCTATACCTCCAGTTCTCCCTGTTGTAGATGATGCATTTAATGATGCTTGCACTGCTCCTGATACTTTGCCTCCAGCCCCTGCTAAGCCCGATAGGTTCTACAGGGTCCCGGACACACATCATCATTTATACAAGGCTGCTTTTGCAGATCCTATCTCCCAGGGGCCTAAGGCAGTAGCTTCGACCTCCGTTAAAAACCCTCTTCCTTCTGAAAGGGAATCCAGGTCCTTAGAGATGGGGTAAAAAAGTATACACCTCTGCTACTCTCTCAGCTAGGGCATTGAACTGTCAGTTTCATATGATCCAATACCAGGAGTTTATGCTTGATCAGTTAACTAAGAAATTGTCCTCTGATGATTCTTTAGATAAGAAATATGTTCTAGAAATGGTGCATAACATTCAGCAGGTTAGTAACCATTCTTTAAAATGTGGCTATGATGCACTGGAGGCTTCCTTTAGATCAGCCATGACTGGCACAGTTATAAGAAGGCATGCATGGTTGAAAGAACAGGTCTTGCGGATCATGTTAAAGCAAAACTATTAGATGCTCCTATGGATAAGGTCAGTTTATTTGGTTCTCCTGCTCAACAGGTACTGAAGAAAATGGAAGAGAAGGCAAAATCTGTACAAACAGTGAAAGATTTCTTACAGGTTCAGCCTCCAAGGTTTAGCAGGAACTGGCCTTCCAAAATTGGTCCTTTCCAGACTCCTCTAAAACTCAGAGAGGCAGGAATAGGCGTTCAAGAGGCAGAAATCAATCCAGAGGAGGTGCCTACAGGGACGCCAGTGGCAAGGTAACAACCAGCGAGGCACAGACACAACTACTACCACTGCAACAGGACAATCACAGTGACTTGGCTCTGACACTGCCTACCAGGGAACAAATAGCAGCACCCTTAGCAGGAAAGTTAGCCTTATTTTCAACAAACTGCCACTACACCACAAGAGCCAACTGGACTTTGCAAACTATAGACCAAGGCTACAGGTTTCATTTCCATACTTTACCAGGAAAAGAGGAATGCCAAACCTACCACCAAATCAAAAGACAGAAGCTCTAAAACAAATAGCTCAATTAGTAAAGATGAGAGCTGTGGAAAGGGTACCATCTATGGAACAAGGAAAGGGATTTTACTCCAGACTATTCCTGGTACCAAGAAAAGAGAAAAATTGGAGGCCTATTCTCGACCTGTCCGCTTTAAACACATTCATCATTGTTCCAAAATTCAAAATGCTGACCCTACAGCAACTTCTTCCCATGCTGGGCAAGGAGTATTGGCTGGTGACTCTAGATCTCAAGGAGGCATACCTGCACGTCCCCATACGACCAAATTGCAGAAGATACCTCAGATTTCTTGCAGGATCAGAGCATTATCAATTCTCAGCATTGCCCTTTGGCTTATCTACTGCACCCAGAGTGTTCACGAAATTCCTGGCATCAGTAATCGCTCACTGCAGGCTTCAGGGAATCCAAATATATCCATACCTGGACGACTGCCTGATACAAGCGGACAACAAAAACAAGTTAACAGAAGACTTACAAAGAGTCATTCGCTTACTGCAAGCCCTGGGATATACAGTCAATATAAAAAAATCAAGACTGATACCATCCCAAAGAATAACCTTCTTAGGTGCAGAATTGGACACAGTAAAACAGATGGCATTCCTAACTGCAGAAAAACAAGAACAACTTCCTCTCTACTTCTTGGCATTAACAAAGCAGAACAAACTAACAGCAAGGAAAGTACTGCAGGCCTTGGGCTTCATGGCATCCTGCATAATCCTGGTCCCTCATGCCAGACTGCATATGAGAAAGCTACAGTGGTACCTGAAGAATTTATGGTCTCAACACAGGCACAGCCTAGAAACCGAAATACCACTAATCCCATGCCTGAAACAAGAGTTCCTATGGTGGGCTCAGGCATGCCAGTCAAACCCAGGTTTGCCCTTCCACAGCATTCAACCAAGCCAAACCATCACAACGGACGCCTCAGACCTCGGTTGGGGGGCCCACATGCTGGACAAGTGCATACAAGGCTTATGGACTCCAGATCAGCTGCACCTGCACATAAATCAAAAGGAAATGCTGGCAGTCAAACTAGCAATCCAGAATTTCAGACCATTCCTCCAAGAAGGGCAGTTGATGATAAGGACAGACAACACCACAGTCATGTGGTACATCAACAAACAGGGAGGCACTCATTCATACCCTCTATGCCGCATGGCACTGGACCTATGGAATATGGCTCTGAGCTACAACATTCAGTTACAAGCAATTTTTGTACCGGGAAAAGAAAACATCCTAGCAGACATATTAAGCAGAACTACCTCGGATGCTCACGAATGGATGCTACACCCGGACATCTTCAAGGTCATCACAAAGAAATGGGGACTGCCACAAATAGACCTATTCGCATCCCCACTCAATCACCAGCTCAAGAAATTCTGCACAAGGACGTACCACCCTCTTGCTTGGAAGGTGGACTCTCTATCCTTCAGTTGGAAAGGCCTGACAGCATATGCATTCCCACCTCTTCCTTTGATGCACAAGGTGCTATTGAAAATCAAAGAGGAACGTCCAAGGATCATTCTGATAGCTCCAGACTGGCCAAGACAACATTGGTACCCATTACTGAGGAGCATGTCTCGGAAGAAAATGTGGACACTACCCCTGATTCCTTTGCTGTTAACTCAGAGCGGCTACAACACCCTGCATCCAAACCTGAAACCTCTGCAGCTGACTGCCTGGAACATTACATAAGAGCAACTAACCCAGATTTATCCCAAAGGGTTAAAGACATTATCCTTGAGGCCCGCAGACCCTCAACAAGAAGGAACTATGCAGGAAAATGGAAAAGGTTTCTCATTTGGAGTACTGAAAGGGGAAAAGATGTGTCAAAGGTAGACATTGCCAACATCCTGGAGTATTTGGCAGAGCTTTTCCATACAGGCCTGTCCTATTCCTCCATCAAGATACATGCATCAGCTATTTCTGCAGAATACAGCTTCGATCCCCCTGTCTTCTCGCATCCTCTACTCAGGCAGTTTCTGAGAGGAATTAAAAACGTTAAACCTCCCAGGAAACCACCATTACCAGCATGGGACTTGAACTTTGTGCTAGAAAAATTGACACTCCCCCCTTTCGAACCAGCAGCAACAGCAGATCTTCAACACCTATCCTGGAAAACTGCTTTTCTGCTGGCAATTACCTCAGCAAGAAGGGTTTCTGAGCTACAGGCTTTAATGGCAGTACAACCCTTCCTAATCTTCCATCAAGATAGAGTGTCCATGAGAACAAATCCTACATTTATGCCTAAGGTGGTATCCAGAGTGTCTTTAAACCAGGCTATCCACCTACCTACCTTCTTCCCAATCCACAGAACAGGGGTGAAAGACTGCTGCATACTTTGGATGTACATAGACAGTTGCTACTACCTGGACAGAACCAAGGGCAATAGAAAAACTGACCAGCTTCTGGTAGCATATACAACAGGAAGGGAAGGAAAAGCAATTTCAAAACAGACAATCTCCAAGTGGATAGGAAATTGCATCAGATTCTGTTACTCCTACCATGGAAAGCAAACTCCACAGAACATAAGGCCTCATTCTACAAGGGTTACAGCCACTACCACAGCTTTCTTACGAGGAGTGGCTACCAAAGACATTATAGAGGCTGCTACTTGGACCTCCGTGCATACATTTGCCAAGCATTATAACTTACCTTTATACTCTAGATCCCGAGCAGGGTTTGCCACTTCTGTTTTGCAAGGGATCCTAACTACACCATAATTTCTTCTTCCTCCTCCCCTAGTTTGGCTATGGTATTCTACCCATTTGTAAGGACTGCAGATGCATCCTTGAAGGACTTAGTACAGTTTTGTACCTACCATAAATGTAGATGTCCGAACAGGAATGCATCTGCAGTCAGGATTACCCACCCTCCTTCCCCTCTGTGGTATTCCTAGGATATTTGCCCATCTAATAGCTAGCTGGGGGGGGGATCTCTTATGGTGTATTTGTTTGTATATATGTACATACATGCTTATTTTTTGTGTTTGCCTTCTACTATTTGGAAACATTGGCATTTATCCAAAATTTAGCTATCCAAGAGGGCAACTGGCATCTGGGGCAAGAAACACTGAGGAAAATGGCGTCGGCTGATGCCTTTATACCCGAAGAACTGCAGCTATGACGTCGGGTGAAGTGCGACACCAGCCGAGGCCAGACCCAGACTTTGGAATCCGGCCGACCGAAGGGCTGCCTGACGACAGGACAACCCATTTGTAAGGACTGCAGATGCATTCCTGTTCGGACATCTACATTTATGGTAGGTACAAAACTGTACTTTACCATCCCTCAGTAAACAAGTGTTGGATGTCATCTTGGAGGCAAGGAGGCCTAGTACTAGAAAATCTTATGCTGAAAAATGGAAAAGATTCTGTGCCAGGAACCAAACTCAAGGGATGGCCACAGCAGCACCCAATTTACCTCAGATTCTTCAATACTTAACTGAGATGCTTGACAAAGGCCTTTCCTTTTCCTCCATCAAAATTCACGCCTCAGCCATTTCAGCTCATTATAACACAGAACCACCCCTCTTTTCTCACCCACTGCTCAAGCATTTCCTCAAAGGGGCCAACAACTTAAGACCACCCAGGAGAGCCCCAACTCCATCCTGGGACCTTAATTTTGTATTGGGAAAACTCACTCTTCCCCCTTTTGAGCCAGCTGCAACTGCAGAGTTAAAATTCCTTTCTTGGAAAACAGCTTTCCTTTTAGCAATCACTTCAGCAAGAAGGGTATCTGAATTACAGACCCATATGACAGTGGAGCCTTTCATCATCTTTCATCGTCAGTTGCTGTCACCTCTTCCCTGACGTCAGTGCGCCAGGGGTATAAAAGATGCAGCCGACGCCATTTTCTTCAGTCTTTCTTGCTGCACGGTGCCCGAAGCAGAAGCAGTTCGCAAGTGCCGGTCGGCCGACTTCTGAGATTTTCGTGTTCGAATTTCAGATCCAAAGTCTTCATTTAAAGCTAAGTACCCCGTTGGGGAAACTTTTTTCTTGCTCCAGACCAATGTCAGAAAAAGTTAATAATTGTATTCCTTGTGGGAAGCAAATACATCATAAGGACTTCCATTCTTATTGTATTCCTTGCCTAGGCCCTGATCACGACGTTGCTAATTGCAGGTTTTGTGCTAGATTTAACCAACACACTATTAAGCGTCGTACGATTTTGCATTTCACTACTTTGGCCGGAGATTTAATTACACAATGTCGTCGGGTAGCCATCTGACTACTGCAATTCACAAGAAACACAAGGAAAAGGAAAAGGGCAGGCAACCAAGGTCCAAAACTGACGACGAGGCTTCTTCTAAGCCAGTTGCCCTTTCGCCGGTTATCAGGGAGGCGCTTTCGCAGCCCCTGATGCCCGCTATCTCAGAGCCGCCGGCCGCTTCCGACTCCCATGTGGAGCACACTAGGCCTCTGAAAACTCAAGGTATTGGACACTTGGAAAATATTCCCTCAGATGGGTCCAAAGCCGCTGAGCAGGCATTGGCTTCTGAGAGTGTTTTCAGGCCTACACAGTTATATATAAAACTGACTACAGCTTTAAAGGCAAAGACTAAAGCACCACTAAAGACAAAGAAACAAGTGCAGCAAGCCCATGGACAGGCCTCCATGCATAAAAGACAGATGCTTAAAATGGCCGAAGACCTAATTACTTTGATCAGGAGTTCCCATCCCCCTCCTGATAAGAGGCCTAGACAAGAGACAGAATATGAATCTTCAGATCAGGTTTCCATTTCCTCTGACTCCTCTTCTGAACAGGGATACTCTCTCCCTCCCTATGAGGATTCCGATGCTGACGAATCTATCCCTTCAGCCTCCCCTCCCGAGAATTATTCTTTTGGGGAAACCCTGCATACCATGAGGGAGCACTACCACTGGGAGAGCCAAGACTACTCAGAATCTAAGAAAAGGCTCAGAGACTTTCTTTTACTACCTCAGCACAGGTCTCTTGCTATCCCTCTTGTTTTAGACATTGTAGATGATGTATTTTCAGAGTCCGGCCTGTCTCCTGACTCTTTACCCCCTTCACTTGTTAAGCCAGACAGATACTACAGGGTTCCAGATTCACATAAATTTCCTTATAAAAACCCTGCTGCTGACCCAGAAACTATTTCTCAGGGTCCCAAAGGGGTCAAGGCTTTCACTGCAAAAAAACCCTATCCCCTCTGATAGAGATTCAAGGACACTGGACAGATGGGGGAAAAGGGTTTACACTTCTGCTACCTTGACTGTGAGGGTTTTAAATTGTCAGTTTCATATGCTTAAATATCAGCAATACTTAATGTCGCTGCTTAAACAGAAAATGTTAACAAGTTCTGAATGTGCAGAAAACAAGGAAATGCAGGATTTATTGCATGCAACTGTGGGAAAGCATACTTTGCAATGTGGTTTTGATTCTCTGGAGGCCTCTTGCAGGGCCACTGTTACGGGTTCTGTCATTAGGTGGCATGCTTGGTTAAAGGACCTCACTAAAAGAATCACAGGCCTAAAGCAGATGCCCTACGCTGACCGCCTTGACTGTGAGGGTTTTAAATTGTCAGTTTCATATGCTTAAATATCAGCAATACTTAATGTCGCTGCTTAAATAGAAAATGTTAACAAATTCTGAATGTGCAGAAAACAAGGAAATGCAGGATTTATTGCATGCAACTGAACAAGTGGGAAAGCATACTTTGCAATGTGGTTTTGATTCTCTGGAGGCCTCTTGCAGGGCCACTGTTACGGGTTCTGTCATTAGGCAGCATGCTTGGTTAAAGGACCTCACTAAAAGAATCACAGGCCTAAAGCAGATGCCCTACGCTGACCGCCTTAAAAAACTCCAGCTATACTCTGTCGCATATCGTCTACTCAGAGGCGATCTCTGCTTAACATACAAGGCCATGTCAAACCCAGAGCTGTTGGACATGCTACACTTAAAGAAATCCCAATCCCTCAGAGCTACACGCTCCAGGGATCTAAACCTTGTCATCACAATAAACAAAACATGCTGGAGGGATAGGTTCCTGACCCAGAGACTCCCCAGACTCTGGAATAGATTGCCCATACATGTCAAGCAGAGTGCCTCTTTGGACCTCTTTAAGAGGAACCTTGACGACTGGATGGGAGAAAGGAAATTCACCCCAGGGATCACGTCAGTCGCCCTGCTAGACAGGGGTCCAGGAAAGTAAATAATGTGGGAAGAAATAGCCAGGGAATTGTTATGGCTAGGCTTGTATAAGGCCCTAGGGCTGATAGCCTAGTACCAACCTATGAACCTATGAATGAACCTATGAACAGAATCTGCCTGATCTTGTTAAAGCAAAATTATTAGATGCTCCATTACAGCATGATACTTTGTTTGATGTTAAAGCAGAAGAGGTGTTGAAGAAAATGGAGGACAAAGCGAAATCTATGCAGACAGTTAAGGATTTCTTACAGGTGCAGCCACCCAGATTTAGCAGGAACTGGCCTACAAAGAATTGGTCCTTTCCATTGTCAGACAGGCCACAAAGAGGCAGATACACATGCCCCAGAGGCAGATCCCAGCCCCAAGGCTCATACAGGCCTAAACAATGGGGGGCTTCTACCTCCAAAAGCAGAGAAGACAAATCACAGCCATACAGGAAACAGTCCCAATTACTTTCCTCTTCCAGCACCAAGCACTTATCTTTTGGCAGCCCCCTTAGGGGGAAAACTAGCAATTTTTTCACAAAATTGGCACATGATCACCCAGGACAAATGGGTCTTGAACATAGTGTCTCAGGGCTACAGGTTCCACTTTCACACCCTGCCAAGGACAAAAGGTATGCCAGACCTGCCACACAATCAGTGAGCAGAGGCACAAAAGCAAGTTTCATCCCTCATGGACATGAGGGCCATTCAGCGAGTACCACAGCAAGAGCAGGGACAAGGATTTTACTCAAGACTTTTCTTGGTACCCAGAAAGGAGAAAGCCTGGAGACCAGTACTGGACCTGTCTATTCTAAACGCGTTTCTGGACGTTCCAAAATTCAAAATGTTGACTCTGCAGCAGCTTCTGCCTATGCTGGGCAAGAAGGCTTGGCTTGTAACTTTGGACCTAAAAGAGGCATACCTGCATGTCCCAATCAGACAGTCTTGCAGAAGGTACCTCAGATTCATAGCTGGCTTAATGCACTACCAATTCTCTGCACTGGCCTTTGGCTTATCTACTGCGCCCAGGGTCTTCACAAAATGCCTGGCACCAGTAATTGCATTTTGCAGACAGAGGAATTCAAATATATCCTTACTTGGACGACTGCCTTATTCAAGCAGAGAACAAGGACATTCTACTAAAGCATCTGGCATTTGTAAAAAGATTACCAATTTGCCTAGGGTACACAGTAAATGAAAAGAAATCAAAACTAGTACCCTCTCAAGAGAGAATATTCCTGAGTGCAAGCTTAAATACAACTGCCCAGATGGCTTATCTCACGCCAGACAAACAAAGGCAACTGACATCTTACTTCAAAATGTTGGCAACAAAGACCCAGTTATCTGCAAGAAAAATTCTGCAGGCTTTGGGCTTCATGGCATCCTGCATTCTGCTAATTTCGTATGCCAGACTGCATATGAGGAAACTACAATGGTATCTGAAAAATGTTTGGACTCAACATTGCCACAGCCTGGAAACATTAATTACCCTAATTTCCTGTCTGCAACAGGAATTTTGATGGTGGGCACAGGCCTGTCACTGCAACAAGGGACAGCCATTCACTTTACCCACAGCCAGGCAGACACTAACAACAGATGCATCAGATTATATGGCAGGAAAATGTATTCAGGGCACATGGCCCGCAAGCCAGATGCATCTTTATATCAATCAAAAAGAGATGCTAGCTGTTCAGAATGCCCTGACAGCTTTCAAGGATCTACTTCATCCAGGACAACTACTGATAAAGATGGACAATACTACAGTCATGTGGTACATAAACAAGCAGGGAGGCACACATTCCTACCCCCTCTGCAGACAAGCCATGACTTTGTGGGACACAGCATTGACTTATCAAGTTCACCTGCAAGCACAATTCCTGCCAGGAAAGATAAATACTCTGGCAGATGAACTAAGCAGAAACCTCATGGATCCCCAGGAGTGAAAACTGGAGCCACAAGTCTTCAGCATGATGACAAGGAAATGGGGATGCCCAGACATAGATCTATTTGCCTCCCCTCACAACTGCCAACTACAGAGATTCTTCACAAGGACTTATCACGAGCAAGCATGGAAAGTGGATGCCTTATCCTTCAGCTGGAAAAACCTAACAGTATATGCCTTTCCTCCACTGCCTCTCCTCCCTAAGGTACTCCTAAAGGTCAGACAAGAGAAGCCAAAAATGATATTGATTGCCCCAGACTGACCACACCAGCACTGGTACCCAATCCTAAAGAACTTGTCTCAAGGTCCAGCCTGGACATTTCCTCAAAATTCTCACTTACTGACCCAACAAAACAATCCGATCCTGCACAGCCAACTCAGCACCTTAAATCTGGCAGCATGGCGGATAATGTAGCCATTCAGAACACTCCTCTCTCCAAAGCTGTGATGGATGTTATTTTGGAGGCCAGGAGGCCCAGTACCAGAAAATCTTATGCAGAAAATGGAAGAGATTCTGTGCTTGGAACCAGGCACAAGGAATTGACACGTTTGTACCAAATATTCCTCAGATTTTACAATACTTAACTGAGGTGCTGGACAAAGGCCTATCCTTTTCATCAATTAAGATCCATGCCTCTGCCATTTCAGCCCATTACAATATGGAACCACCTATCTTTTCTCATTCTATAATAAGGCAGTACCTCAGAGGGGCCAAAAACATAAGACCTCCAAGGAGAGCACCAATACCTGCATGGGACCTCAATTATGTCTTGGAAAAACTCATACTCCCTCCTTTTGAGCCAGCCTCAACAGCTGATATAAAATTCTTATCCTGGAAAACAGCTGTGCCCCTAGCAATAACCTCTGCAAGACGAGTCTCGGAGTTGCAGGCACTCATGGCTGTGGAACCTTTTATCATTTTCTATCCAGACAGGGTTTCTCTGAGGACAAACCTGACATTTATGCCTAAGGTGGTGTCCAGTGTGGCCCTTAACCAAACCATTCACTTACCTACCTTTTATCCAAATCTGCAGAACAAGGGTGAGAGACTTCTGCATTCCTTGGACATACACAGACAACTACGCTTCTACTTGGACAGAACTAAAGCTTTCAGAAAGACTGAGCAACTTTTATTGGCATATGCTGCAGGATCACAAGGAAAGGCTATCTCAAAACAGACTATTTCAAAATGGATAGGCCATTGCATTCGTTTGTTCTACTCACAACATGGCAAATCAATGCCTAAGGGCATTAGGCCACATTCAACCAGAGCAGCAGCCACTTCAGCAGCCTTCCTCAGAGGAGTACCAACCAAAGACATCTTAGAGGCTGCAACTTGGAGTTCAGTGCACACTTTTACAAAGCACTACCACTTGCCTCTCTTACTCTAAATCCAGAGCAGGCTTTGCCACTGCAGTTCTGCAGGGCCTCATAGCCTCTCCTAATCCTATTTAGCCCCACCCACCCATCCTCAGCTTTGGGATTCAACCCAAGAGTAATGACTGCAACAGTGAAACACGATGAACATAGTACAGTTGTGTACCTACCATAAATGTAGATGTTCGAGTGTATTCACTGTTGCATTCCAGGTTACCCTCCCACCATCCCCCTTTCTTTTGCTGGGTCTTATCTGTACTTCACTATTCTATACAACCTATGTGGTGTATTTGCTTGTAGATGAAGGAAATGTTTACTTTAGTGCATGCATGTTTATTGGTATAATTTTTTTTTAGCCTACCCTTGTGGGGGCACCTGACATCTGGAGCAAGAAAAACTGAAGAAATGGCGTCGGTTGCATCTTTTATACCCCTGGTGCACTGACGTCAGGGAAGAGGTGACAGCAACTGATGCCGGACCAGGACTTTGGGATTCAGGCCGACTGCAGGTAGCCTGCCAGCAGGATAACCCAAGAGTAATGACTGCAACAGTGAATACACTCGAACATCTACATTTATGGTAGGTACACAACTGTACTTTTTAGCTAGAAAAAAAATCCTTCTTATAAATTGTAGAAAGCTACTTGTGGCAAATATAGATTTTTTAAAAACTTTTAAACTATAGCAAGCAGTTGCTGCAATTTAGACCATAGAGTATTACAACGTTCAGGTTTAACAGCAAGTGTAAAAGCCAGTATTCCTTTAGAAATTGAGAGTGGCTGATCGTGCCCCACCAACACTTTACACCCTGGCCAGTTCCTCTCTCACCCCACCCTTGCTACTACTGCTGAGAAGCCTGCTTATCTCACCTCTTCAAAGCTCAGATAAGAAACCATTTTGGTGTTTTTATACCACCCTCTGCCTTTTTTATCAGTGCTTTTACTGAATAGAGTGCTTATTTGTTTACTTTTTTAAACATGTATTTTAAGCATTGGTTGCATCTTTTGCAGTGTAAGCTTGTACTATGTCTATGAAGGTGATTACTAGTTGTTGTGTGTTTTAAACCCTTTCTGTGTGTTTTATGGTATTTGAGGAATGTTTGAGAGAGTTCCTGCATTGAGGCCATTTTAGTGAAGTTCTGAAGGTGCTTCAGCAAAGTATTAGTTTAAAGATGTGCACTTATGCAACCAGCTTATTGTACATTTTTTATTTTTTATATTTTTCCCCCTAAAAGATTTGTTTTTCAATTGAATTGTACAAGTTATATGTCACATTAAAGGTGGGAAAAGTTTTGAAATTATTTATTGTAGTCCCAACTTTTTATATCACAAAACCTGGCATTTTAACAGGGGTGTGTACACTTTTTATATCCACTGTATGTATTTGTTTAGATGCATTTACTGGCCATCTCAGTATGCCTGCTTATAGAGATCCTTCCTCCTTTTCTTCTAGTAAAACAGTTTAAAAAGGGAATATTGCTAATGAGAACTCCTCATAAGCAAACTTCTGCTTTGTGGGGTGATCTCTCATGTTATGATCTTACCACCTTGTCAACCCAGCAATTCATGCTGATCTCAAGATGTTCTTCATGTTTCACTGTTGTAGTCATCATGTTTGGGTTATCTGCTTGCAGTAGCCCTCAGTCGGCCTGATTATCAAAGTCTTGGGTCCTGCGTCGGTTGCTGTGTCATCTTCCATGACGTCAGGTAGTCAGGGGTATAAAGCATGCAGCCGATGCCATTACATCAGTCTTTCTTGCCATGTGGTGCCCGAAGCAGAAGCAGTTTGCAAGTGCCGGTCAGCCGACTGCTGAAATTTTTGTTTTCAAGTTTCAGAACCGAAGTCTTCAGCTAAGCTAAGTACCCCATTAGGGAAACTTTTTCTTGCTCTAAACTGATGTCAGTATAAGTCAATAATTGTATTTCTTGTGGAAAGCAAATACCTCATAAAGATTTTCATTCATACTGTATTCCTTGCCTAGGCCCTGATCACGACATACTTCGCTGCCGGTTTTGTGCCTTATTTAAACAACAAACTATATGTCGTCCGTATATTTACGCTTCTAAATATTTTGGTACTCTGTTCAATTACCCAGATATGGCTTCTGTAAGCCACCCGACTACTGACATTCCGAAAAAATGCAAAGATAAAGACAGAGACAGACCGCATAGGTCCAAAGCTGCCGACGACGCTTCTCCTAAGCTAGTCACCAGTTCGCCGGTACTCAGTGAGGTGCTTTCGCAGCCCCTGATACCCACTACTTCAGATTTGCAGGCCTCTACTGAGAACCATTCAGAGTCCAGTATGCCGCGACATGCTTCAACTGTGGAACCTGTGGATGTTTCTGCCTTGGATAGGTCCGGAGCCTCTGTGCAGGCACCGGCTTCTGAGGGTGTATTCAGGCCTACTGACTTGCATATTAAACTGACGCCATCTTCTTCTTCAAGGCCTAAAACTCGATCCATGCCTAGAAAACCGACACCCAGACTGCATGGTCAGGCCTCTAAAAAACAAATGATAAGAATGGCTGAAGACCTTATTACTTTAATCAGGGGAAGCCAACCTTCCCCCTCTAAGAGACCTAGGTCTGAATTTGCTTATGATTCTTCTGATCAGGATTCTGAAATTTCTGTTTCCTCTCATGACCAGGATTTACCCTTATCTACCTTTGAGGATTCTGATGCAGAGGACTCTATTCCCTCTGCTCCCCCTCCAGAGGATTTCTCTTTTGGTGAAACCTTGCATACTCTTAGGGAGCATTTTCGCTGGGAAAGCCAGGATTACTCTGACTCCAAAAAGAGGCTTAGGGATTTCTTACTCCTGCTCCAACACAGGCCTTTAGCTATCCCCCTGTACTAGATATTGTTGATGATGCCTTTTCGGAATCTAGCTTGGCCCCTGACTCTTTACCTCCTGCTGCCAGAAAACCAGATCAATATTGCAGGGTTCCTGACTCTCACAAGTTCCTCTTTAAAAATCCTACTGCTGATCCTGAGACAATTTCAGAGGGACCCAAGGGCATTAAGGCTACTACTGCCAAACATCCTACCCCCTCTGATAGAGATTTCAGGGCACTGGCTAGATGGGGTAAGAAGGTATACACTTCTGCAACCTTGGCCATTAGGGCCTTAAACTGCCAGTTTTATATGTTAAAGTATCAGCAGCATATTATTGGATTGCTTAAACAGAAAATTATGTTGATTCCTGACTGTGCTGAAAATAAAGATTTACAGCATTTAATGCATTCTGCTGATCAAGTTGGAAAACATACTTTGCAATGTGGTTTTGATTCACTAGAGGCATCTTGCAAGGTTGCTGTTACTGGGTCTATACTTAGAAGGCATGCTTGGCTTAAGGAGCAATCTTTGCCAGATCATGTTAAAGCTAAAATTGCTGGATGCCCCCTTAAACCAAGACTGCCTGTTTGGCAACAAAGCAGAAGTAGTACTTAAAAAGATGGAGGAAAAAGCTAAATCTAAGCAGACTGTTAAAGATTTCCTGCAAGTACAGCCTCCCAGATTTAGTAGGCATTGGCCCTCTAGGAATTGGTTCTTTCCTGCCTCTTCCAGGCCTTCTCAGTCCAAACCCAGAACCAGAAGAACACCCAGGCTTTAGTCCCAAAGTACTTAAAGGACTAAGCAGTGGGGGGCTCCCACTTCTAAATCAAGGAGTAGTAAGACTACCCCCTGGTAAACTGTCTCAATGACTTAACTTTAAAACTTCCAAGCCCTGCCCAACTGACTGCTCCTTTAGCAGGAAAGATTGCCCTGCAGGCAAAAAATTGGGAACTCATTACCCAGGACAAATGGGTTTTAAATATAGTTTCCCAAGGATACAGATTCCACTTCTACACCTTTCCAACCCCAAACAGTTGGCCAGATCTACCCTCAAATCAGTGGGCAGAGGCTCAAAAGCAAGTTCTCTTTCTAAGTGTCAGGGCTATTCAAACCCTCCCAGAAGGGGAAAGGGGACAAGGTTTCTATTCAAGACTTTTCCTGGTGCCCAGAAAAGACAACTCCTGGCATCCTATCCTGGACCTCTCTATCCTAAACACATTTTTGGTGATCCCAAAATTCAAGTTGTTAACTCTTCATCATTTGCTAGGCAAGGATGCCTGATTGGCAACACTGGATTTAAAGGAAGCCTACCTGCACATCCCAATCAGGGAATCTTGCAGAAGATACCTATGCTTCAAAGCAGGCTACATGCACTGTCAGTTCTCTGCACTGCCCCTTGGCTTATCTACTGCGCCCAGGGTATTCACAAAGTGCCTAGCTCCTGTCATTGCATTTTGCAGGCAAAGAAATATTCAAATATACCCATACCTGGACGATCGTCTAATTCAGGCCAAAAGACAGGACATACTATTGAATCATCTGGCGTTTGTACAAAAACTGCTAACTTCTCTGGGATACACCATAAACAAAAAGAAATCACATCTTGTACCCTACCAACAAATTGTATTCCTGGGAGCAAGCTTGAACACAACTTCCCAGATGGCTTTCCTCACGCCAGAGAAACAAGTTCATTTAACAACCTACTTCAAACTACTAGCCACAAAGACCCAGCTATCTGCAAGGAAAATACTGGAAGCCATGGGGTTCATGGCCTCCTGCATTCTCCTAATTCCATATGAGGAAACTACAGTGGTATCTAAAAAGCTTATGGTGTCAACATTCTCAGGATCTAGAAGCAATGATTCCTGTCATACCTTGCCTACAGATAGAGTTCCTTTGGTGGGCAGAGGCCTGCCACCAAAACAAGAGACTGCCATTCACTCTACCCCCTGCCACCCAAACCCTAACAACCGACGCATCAGACTATGCATGGTGGGCTCACTTGGCAGGGAAGTGCATTCAGGGCAAATGGAACCCAAGTGAAATGCACCTGCATATCAATCAAAAAGAAATGTTAGCTGTACAGAATGCTCTGACAGCTTTCAAGGACCACATTCTTCCAGGACAATTAATGGTAAAGATGGACAACACTACTGTTATGTGGTATATAAACAAGCAGGGGGAACTTCACTCATACCCTCTCTGCAGACTAACCATGGCTCTGTGGAACACAGCCTTGAGCTACCAAGTGCACCTACAGGCTCAGTTCCTGCCAAGAAAGCTAAATACACTGGCAGACGAACTAATCAGAAATCTCATGGACCCAGACGAGTGGAAACTGGAAACAAAGATTTTCAACATGTTGAGAAACAAATGGGGGAGCCCAGAGACAGACCTGTTTGCCTCCCCCCAGAACTACCAATTGGACAAATTCTGCCCAAGGACTCCCCACAAATAAGCTTGGAAAGTGGATGCCCTGTCTTTCACCTGGAAAAACCTATCAGTTTGTCTTTCCACCTCTGCCTCTCCTCTCTAAGGTACTACTAAAGATCAAACAGGACAAACCAAGGGCGATACTGATTGCACCAGACTGGCCATACCAATACTGGTACCCCCTTTTGCACAGTGTGTCACTGCTGGCCCCATGGCACCTGCCGTGCTGTCCCAGCAGGAGGGACAGATTCTGCACCCTCAGCTTCAAACCCTGAACCTGGCAGCCTGGCTAATTACCTGATCTCTCTGTTATCATCCCTCAGTAAGCAACTGTTGGATGTTATTCTGGAGGCAAGGAGGCCTAGTACTAGAAAATCTTACGCTGAAAAATGGAAAAGATTCTGTTCCTGGAATCAAACTCAGGGAACGAGCACAGCAGCGCCCAATTTACCTCAGATTCTTCAATACTTAACTGAGATGCTTCACAAGGGCCTTTCATTTTACTCCATCAAAATTCATGCCTCTGCCATTTCAGCTCATTACAACACAGAACCCACCCCTCTTCTCTCATCCACTGCTGAAGCAGTTCCTCAGAGGGGCCAAAAAAGACCACCCAGGAGAGCTCCGACTCCAGCCTCGGACCTTAACTTTGTATTGCAAAAACTCACTCTACCTCCTTTTTGCCAGCTGCAAATGCAGAGTTGAAATTCCTTTCTTGGAAAACAGCCTTCCTTTTGGCCATCACTTCAGCAAGAAGGGTGTCTATATTACAGGCCCTTATGGCAGTGGAGCCTTTCATCATATTTCATACAGACAGTTCCTCAGGACGAATCCCTCCTTCATGCCCAAGGTGGTATCCAGTGTCTCTTAATCAGTCCATTCATTTGCAACCTTCTTTTCTAATCCACAGAACAATGGGGAACGAATACTGCACTCCTTAGATGTGCACAGACAACTTGGATTTTACTTGGACAGGACTAAACCTCTCAGGATATCTGAACAGCTGCTAGTTGCTTTTGTTGCAGGGGCAGAGGGGAAGGCCATTTCAAAGCAAACAATTTCTAATTGGATAGGCCATTGCACTAATTTCTGCAATAAGCACCATGAAAAACCTACCCCACAGGGGATAAAACCACATATAACCAGGGCTGCATCTACCTCTACGGCCTTTCTCAGAGGTGTCCCTACCAGGGACAATCCTAGAAGCTGCTACCTGGAGTTCTGTACATACCTTCACCAAGCATTACCATTTGCCAATTTTTTCTAAATCCAGAGCTGGCTTTGCCACTGCAGTCTTGCAGGGCCTTATAGTGGGCCCTAATGCTATCTAAATTCCTCCTCCCATCTTTAGCTTTGGGAATCTACCCAAATGTAAAGACAGCAGCAGTGAAACACGAAGAACATAGTACAGTTGTGTACACTTACCATAAATCTAGATGTTCGAGTGTATTCACTGTTGCAGTCCTGGTTACCGTCCCTCAAGCCCCATGGCTTCTTTTGGCTATACCTCTATTCTTGTTTACTATGCTTAAAGCTTTTTGGTGTATTTGCTTTTTTGTTTGAGGTGTAACCTTGTATTTATAGTTGCTTCCCATTATGGGGCACCTGACATCTGGGGCAAGAAAAACTGATGTAATGGCATCGGCTGCATGCTTTATACCCCTGACTACCTGACGTCATAGATGATGAGACAGCAACCAACGTAGGACCCAAGACTTTGATAATGAGGCCGACGGAGGGCTACTGCAAGCAGATAACCCAAATGTGATGACTGCAACAGTGAATACACTTGAACATCTACATTTATGGTAAGTGTACACAACTGTACTTTTTAACATGCAAAACTGTTTTGCTTAAAAGTAAACTCCATGTTCTCCTACTGTTTAACTCAACTCTTGGGGGTGTTTTTCTCCCTACAGTGTAGTTCCAGTATTGTATAGGTACCAGAAACCTGCTTGTACTTTATAACACTTTCATTTCCTTGCCTTGGCATCAAAGGAAGGGAAAAACACACACTTTTTTTTTTTAAATTTAACTTCTCACATAATTTGAAGAGGAATTTGTCTTGGCTTGCATGACATGCCACAGATGCAGAAATTTGTAGTCAGGTCCTGCTGACAGTCTTGTACTGGTAATTAGTCCTTTTGCTGTCAGGAGCTCAGCAGTTACTAACAGAGAGGTGTGAAACTGTTTTCCCTATCTTTATTGCAGAGAGGAAGAGAACTTCCACACTGATTCACAGCTGCTTCCAATGTAGTCATGCCTTTCATAGCAGAACAGATCAGTCAATGGTACAAAGGCAGTTGTCACCTCTTTTGACTAATCTACGTGAGCAGCAGCATCACAGTATTGAAATGCTAAGCTTTAAACTTTAAATGCTTGCTGTTTAAGCACTTTACATTTTAAAATGACATAAATGTAGTATCAGAGACATCTGTGACATTTAGAGAAAAGTCAGGAAATATTTTTTCTTGTAATTCTTGTAAAGCGGCAACATATTCACCAAAGTGTGGGTGGAGGGGACTGTCACTTCATCTTGGAATACAAAAAGATACTTTGAAAAAAGAAAGGCCTGAAATTTAGCTACCTTTTTGGTTGTAGCTGTGTAACTTCTTAGTGTACTGTAAAAGATGCGCTGAGACATACACAACTGAGGGCCATTCAAGAAATAAAAGTAGTAGTCCTGTTACAGAAGGTACAAAAGATTATAGTGTCTGACACTTCTGGCTTTTCCCCGTTAGGGGTCGCCACAGCACATCACCTGTCTGCTCATGATTGACAGCAGAGTTTTACAGTGTCGAGTTGCCAGCCCAGCGACCAACCTTCCACAGAAGGCACATTATAGTGACTGACACTAATCCCATTATATGTCAGTGGCATGGGAATTACACCACTACTTCCTTATAAAAGAGAAAGGCTTGAAGAAAAATAGCATGTTGATATGTCAAGCCCATTAGCAGCCTTTTTCAGAAAACATATTAAAATCCTATGAAAAAAATAGATTTTTTTAGTAAAATGGAGGAGTTTTCCTTTACGGCTTTGACATCTGCATTTCTTAGTTTGTGAGTTGCAGATCTCATGGTGGGACAACATTACCTGATTTCCACAGGGATAGGGTTATGATACGTGCCAACCCTTCTTTATTGCTGTGAGTGGTTTTAGAATTCACTCTTATCCATTCTGTTTATCTACCTAGGTTCTACTAGAACTCTAGAATTCAGGAATAATATTTTGTGCTTGGATGTATATATTGGCAGCTCAGATCCTAGCTTAACAGGACATAGCCCTTTCAGAAAGGCCAAAAGAATTTTTATTTCCTTCCCTGGAAGATAGAAAGGGCAGCCTGTCTCTAAGCAAAACTTTGCATGTTGGTTGTCCTATAGCTTATTGTTTTTTTACTCACCCCAGGTTGAGGTGAATCCAGGCACAGTGAAGGCACATTACATTAGAGCCTTTTCCTGTTTAGTAATGTTTTGGAAAGGAGTGGACTCTAGAGATATTCTAGAGGCAGCATTGTGGTCCTGTGCCCATACCTTTGTAAAGCCACTATTGGTTGGATCCATTTCCCAGATCTATAGCAGGTTTTGGGGGGTTCATTTTCCAGGGGGCTCTTAGACCCTTATCCCTCTTACTCCCAGGTGGGGTATGCTTTGAGAATCAACCCATATGCCAGTAAGGCAGTATGTTTGTTAAACGTAGTACAGTTGTATACGTTCAACTTGCCTATTGGTTGTACTTAGTGTGTTGTTGCAGTTGCTGCATTTTTTGTTTAACAGCTTTTGTTTGTGTGTGCTTTTTAATTTGAAACAGTGGATGTTGACAAGTCTTGCATTTCCATCAACTCTTCCTTTTAGACCCTAAGAGAAAACTGAAGGGCCGTGATCTGTGGCTCTGAAGGACTTTGCTGCGTGTGGCAGCTGATTGGTCCTCCTCAGCCACAAACAAGCAAGGAAAGGAGTTTTGAGCTTTGACTGCCAGAGGGATGGTAGTATGGCAGTGTGTTCTGTGAATATTTACTGTTACAGATAAATGGAACTCTACTGTTACAGATAAATGGAACTCAAGCAGCTGTACTGTGAGTCCATTGAAGTTTATTTTGACTGAGGCACTAAGTCAGTAAATATTTTAGCCTCGATGGGTCAATAATTTTTATTTTTCTTCCTGCTGTGGTGGTTTATATGAAACACACAAGTGCCTGGATATAGGGTGTTCAGTAATAGAGAATGGAGACACTGATGTGAAATAGTCTATATAAAGGAAGGCATCATAGGGGAAGAGGAATACCACATGATAAAGGGGCAGGGGCAGAACAAAGGTTAATTGCCATGGTTGTTATGCTATGCTAGACAGATAGATGAGTGGTAGTGGACTGAAGTAGTTTGACATATCAAGGGAGTAGGATAAGAGAGAGAAGAACTGAAATGAGAGGAAGAAGATAATCACATTGATTTGACTCTGCCTGGATAGAGGACTTCACCAAAAAAAAGCAAAATTCTGGATGTTCTAAAAGAGGCATAGAGTGTCATGAATGTCTAGGTAAAGGCACTGTTAGGCAACTGTGATCATGCCAATGCATGTTTGAGTGTGGCGAACAGTAAGACGGCATAGTCAAAGTGATGGTACTAGATTTTAGGTGAGTGTATTATGATGAGTTGGTGGGTTAGGATCAGAGATAAATTAAGAGACTGGGAGCAAATTAAGGGAGTAAACATACTATGGAAATGGGTCAGAGAATGGAGTATCCATGGCTGTGGATCTGTTCTGAGGAGAAGACAAAGAGATAATTTATTTATTGTTTACTGGGAAAGTCCGACTGGATAATTTTATCCATTTTTCAGTGGAAGCCTGGGGAGAAAAGCTCCACAAGTTAAAGAACAGTAAATACATATACTTGGGTGAAAATTGGCGTAGTACTACAGTATACTGTAAATACATAGCTTAATCCAAATATTAATACACATATGTTATTACTCATATTGATAAGCTTCACATTCCTACCAAACCCAGTTAACTCTACTGAGTACACAGAAGTGTACACAGCCACACTGTACCAGCATGTAAACAGCTGCATAGATGCAGCTGTACCCTGTAGGAACAAGTACAGGGCAAACTCCAGAAACAAACCCACATGTGGAACCATAGTATCAACAAGTTTCATAATAAAAGAAAAATAATTTTGACCAAAAGTAAGAATAATAATTCCCAGAATGTTAGACCCCCTTGTCACTGAAATAAACAAACAACTCAGGAGCTTAATAAAATTCATCAAAGCCAAGTCTGCAGTTAAAGTAGCTACCTAAGTCAAAGACATTTACAAGGAATGTTTTAGTTATGTTTGTAATCTCAAACACACTGAGCTGATTACTAAACTGAGGCTGAAAATATAGAGCGAACCTTCTAGCTGGTAAATTTAGCTCTAACTTTATCCGTGACTCCCCTCCTACTGTCCCTCAAGATGTACCTGAAATAGGCTCACCTCCAGCAATCACACAAGACCAAGTCCTAAAAGTGCTATCAGAAGCTAAAAATACTGCATCAATGGGTGCTGATGTTATCCATGGATGTCTCTGTGACAGTAGTAGGTAGTGCCAGTCACACCAGGAGAAGTAGGGCACTGGTGTATGACTTGTGCCTGCACAGCTAACTGGAATTTTGTAAATAATTATATGTCAATTGTATATCAAACTGATTTGTACAGATGTTTGTGCTGAAAATGCATTTGTGAGGTTTGCTTGTGTTAAAATGTATCAACAGTGCAACCTGCTGGAATGAAAAGGAATGTACATGTATTATTGTTACTGAATTAAATGTATATGTTTTAATAGAGGATAGAATGGGGAGCCTTATTGGGGACCTGGAGAGAGGCAGACAGACCCAGACCTCGGCCTGAGTGTGCTCCCTGTCTGTATTTAAGAGAAATTGTGCTTGATGCAGGGAGGTCTGCATCTGGAAATACTGAGTGTATCCATTTGTATTCCAAGTGCACGTCCCTCTCCAGTGTCAGTGGTGATGATTCCGGCTCCTTCATTACTGGCCGAGCATGGGGATGTCACAGCATCTTAAATAGCATGAAGCATAATTTAGCCACACCCCTAACAATACTTCTCAATTTCAGCCCTTGTTTCATACAGGTTTTGTTTCAAGTGAATGGAGAATAGTTACAGTCATGTCCCTGCATAAGGGAGAACCTTCCACAGACCCAGGCAATTACATACCCATAAGTCTGACCAACCTTATTTGCAAAGCCATAGAAAGATTCATCTTGGAATTAATCAATCAGGAAATAGTGAACCTCCAAACACTGGACCTGTCTCAGTTTGGTTTTGTCAAGGGCAGGTCATGCTTACTCAACCTGGCTGATTTTTTGAAAAGGCCACCAAAGCAATGGATGAAGGCAAAATGGTACACATTGCCTACCTTGACTTGGCCAAAGCTTTTGACACAATTCTCCACTCAGGCAAAATAGAAAAGCTAAATAAACTGGGAATAATCTCCTATGTTATCCACTGGATTGCCAACTGGCTCACTTACAGGAAGGATGCAGTTAACCAAAACCAAGGAAATTAACTCCACAGAGAGACCAATTACTAGTGGAGTCCCCCTAGATACTGCGCTGGGACCGCCCCGTTTGGCATCTACTTTTCTGAAGTAAAAGCCAGTACCAAAGTGCTCTGGCTGACTAAGTCTGCAGAGGACTGCAAGGAAGGAGCAGCCTTTGAATCCCCAAATGACTTGGCCATCCTGCAAGAAGGTTTCTCTCAAGTAAATAATTGGTGCCAAAATCATGGCCTGAAATTAAGTGCCAACAATGCATTATTGTTTCCTTTAGGAAGTCACCTACCCAAGGAAACTACCACATTGACAATACACTCCATAAGGGCTGGCCTAGTTGTTCAGGATTTGAGAACTTGTGTGGACAGTGACCTAACTTTTGACCAACATCAGTTTGTTGTTGTAAGAGAGTCCTATAAACAAAAGTATTGCATATAGATCTAGGGATGTCATTATCCCCCTTTTTTCAACCCTCATTAGGCCGGTTATTGAGTATAATTCCCCCTTTGGCATGTATTATCCAGGCACATGCAACAATTGAAACACCCAGAAAAATACCTTACTAAAAGGATACAAGGCCTTAAAAGCATGTCCTACATGGAAGGACTCAAAGCCCCATCAATATACTCTGTATCCTACAGACTGCTAAGAGGTGACCTGTGCCTGACATACAAGGCATCCTGTGACCCATTAGTGATCGATTTACTGGACATCATCAAGTCAAATGACATCAGAAGCCCTCTGTCTAGGGATCTAAACCTCTTTTGCAAAATCAACAGAACAATTTGGAGAGACAGGCATATTTCGCAGAGGACACTGCTGTTGTGGAACATACTCCCCATCCACATAAAACAAAGTTCATCCCTGTACATATTCAACCCAACTTAGAGATATGTTTGGGAAACAGAAGATTTACCCCAGGACCACTTTGTGTACTTCTGATGGACAGAGGCAGCTCCTAAATGCTTTATCCTATGTATGGGTCCCTTCAGATTATCTATGGTTTGATCACAGTTATTCTTATTAGGTGTCATTTATAATTATTGACCATGTACTAGGTAAGGCCAATCTATAACTAAATGGAATAGATTATTTCCAGCACAACATGAGAATTTGACTAGGCTTAAAATGGCCCACAAGGGCATCTAACCTAGGACTTACCTATGAACTTATATGACTTGTGCAATAATACACATATGCCATCATTAAAACAGGATAAATACAGTAACATATTATAAGTGCAAGAGTTTATTACTTCCTCATTGAGCACATTTCAGAGTGGAAAATTCAAACACTGGCTAAGGAGGAGGGGAGAGTGAGAAAAGTATTTGTTAGAGGTAATGGAGTAGCTGTGGGTGGGAGGAGAAATGTGTACAACCAAGACTGAGTAAGGGAAATAAAAATAAGAGAAATAAAAACAAAGAAAATGAGAGATGTTAGCCAGGAGGGAAGTAGGTGCAAAGCCATGAGTCAGACAGGAATTATTTTAGTTGCAGCTTAAAAGAATGAATGAATGCCATGTGTTGCTCTAATTGGTGCAGGGATCATATTCCAGAGTTTTGCTACACAGTGTGAGTACAGACTTTGGCCACCATTTTTGTAAGGCTTATAGATGTCAGGTCGATTTTAGTCAGAAGATTGAAGGTGACAATTTGGGAGAGTGGTGGTGAAGAATTGTAGTTAGAATTGGTAAATAAGTGGGATTAAATATAATTCTGTGTGTTTAGAGAAGTTGGGTATAATTTAATTGGTGGAATAATTCTAGCCAATTTAGAGTTTTTAGTGCATAATAGTGATGTGTTCTGTGAATTGTATAAGTTGTAAATCTAACTACCTTGTTGTAACACTGCTCTAGTTTAGATTTTAGGGTGGTTTGGAGGTTAGTCAAGATGGGAGAATCACATAATAGAGAAGGGGTATAGGTAGGCATTTATTTATTTACTGTCATTAGATTACTGAGAAAGTTCAACTGTGTAGGAGCCCATTCTCAGAGTAGGCCTGGGGAGAAAAGCTCCAAAATATTACAAAACATGTTAAGAACAATAATTTTACAGTCTTTAAAAATAATACAAAAAACAAATACAAAGTAAATAATTATACCACATTAGACGTGATATGAAAATGTTGGTTAAGAATAGAAACAAGTTGTATGTTAATAATTTAATATAAATATTTTATCCAATTTATAAATAAAATAAAGGTAAGTTATTATGCAAACAGGAATTGTGATACAAAGTGGGAGAAAAGCATGCTTATGGTTCATTTAGAGTGAAAGTCAGGGGAGAGAAATTGATAGTAGTAAGGAGATGCAAGGTATGAATGAATAGGTATTTGTTCACATGTAGGGATATAGTTCATCCTTGTGCTGAGCAAGTGCAGAGAGAGCTTTTGGATAGGAAGTCCTTCAGAATTATTTTGAAGGATGGAATAGAAGGTATTGACATGATGGATAGAGAGAAGGCATTCCAGGCCATAGTAACATGGTACAAGTACAGGTAGTGCCCAGGTTTGTGGACAGACAGTAGTTTTTGGCCACTGGATCATAACAACAGACTAGACTAGCACCATAGTTGTATAAAATGTTTAGTGCTGGACAAGCAGATGGATTCTGGATAATTTCATAGGTGGTAAGAAGCTGTGTATATGTTAGTTGATGGGGTAGCTCTAACCAAGTTAGGCTTTTTAGTGCTATACAGTAGTGGATTCTGAAAGGGGTATGTGTTGCAAATTAACTTTCTTATAGCATTGTTCAAGTTTTGATTTTTTTGTGATGCTTGAAAGGTATTAAGGATGGAAGTACCATAAAGAAGTGTGGGGAGGAGGTAAGTAGTGGCAAGTGTAGCTTTAGCTGCATCAGTGAGAAAATTTTTGGTTCCATAAAGCATCTCTAGTTTTGATAATTTTTTAATGCAGTTGTGTATATGCAGGTTGAATTTAAGATAATCATCCATTATCATCCATAATAAGTTGCTATGAAAAGTGAATTCAGTGATTTTTTTTCATGAAGAGAGAGAACATTAAATTTATTTTTTTCATGGGAATTTGATTTGGGGGAAAAAGTGGTAGTTTTTTTTTTTTTTTTTTTCTTGTAGGGTTAGGGATGAGTAATTTTTTGGAGGTTTGCCATGTTGTCAGATGTGCATATGAGTATGGAGTTATCTGCATACTGTGTTAAGGAGTTCTGCTGTGTAATGTGTTGGTGAGAATGTTAGAGGAGAGGACCAAGGAGAGAGCCTTGTGGTATAACACTGTGGTTGCTGGGAGGTATGAAGAAAGGGTGGAGTACCATTTTACTGACTAATATGTATTGGATAGGTAGCTTTTGAACTATAAAAGGGTAGGCTGAGAGAGACCTTATGAGGACATTCAAAGTAGATGTTTTCTGTGACAAAACTGTGGTGAAGGCTTTAGACAAGTCTAGAAATAAGGAGGAGACTAGTTTGGCATTATCTCTAGCTTTACTGACCGTATCTATATAGGTTAGAACTGCAGTAATAATACTGTGGGAAGGTGGAAGCCATGTTGTGTGAGGGATGGGAATTATTCCTGCAGGAGATAGTTCAGCAATTGTTTTTGAATGTTTTTTTATATAGGTTGTGGGCACAGGTTTGTAGGTGGTAGTGAATGTGGTGATACTTGGCTGCTGGGCAGGGTTAGGATTAGATCTTGGTTTCTGATAGTATACGGTCTGTGAAATAAGAGTTGAATTGTATTACAGTTTCAAGTGATGAGTTTTTGGGAGAGGGGTTAGGTTGAATTTATGGGTAGGATGCAAGATTTATTTAATGGCTTTCCAGAATTGTTTAGGGTTGTGTTTACTATTATTCTGAAAGTTATTCTAGTATTTTTTTTTTGTCTTCATTAATTTGCTTTTTAGTGTGATTGCGAAGCATTCTGAAGTTTTCAAGATAGTACAGTGTTTTATTTTTGCCATTCTCTACATGCTCTTTTTTTCCACTATCCTGCATTAACGATCTACCTCTTTTGGATAACCAGATTGCATTATTTGCCTTTAGTGTCTTCCTTGGAGGAGGCACAAGGCTATTTAGGACATTTTGGATGGTTGTACTGAATTTATTTACATCATCATCTAAGGGGAGGATTTTTAGGAAGTTCCAGGTAATAGGTTAGTAATGAAGATTTCTGGGTTAAACTTGGAAAGGTTGCATGTTGTTTTATACAGGTGTGCAGTGGCAAGAGTGAGTCTGGTAGATGCAGTAAGGAATTTTTGGGTCTGTATAACATTTGTAGTTTTTTTTTATATTGCTGTGTATGTGGAGGTCATATTTCAGGTTGTTGTATATTTTAACCCACAGCACTACTTCATTTGGCATATTGTTTATGGATGTGATCTTAGTTATGTTTCTCATGGTTAAGTGATTTGGGGAAAAATTGAAGGAGTTGGCCATTTTGGATTAAGAAGTAGTTGGTGGTTACAAAGCTAGTTTTCCATGGAGTTAAGAGCAGGTTATGTAATCCATTCTAAATTTTCTGATAGGAAAATTAGGGTGGAATCATCTGCATATTGTAAAAGAGATGTTGCTTGTATAGAAGTGTAAAGATTGTATATAAAGATATTAAATGGATGAGGGCCAAGGATCTAACCTTGTGGTACACATGTAGTTATGGGTAGGTATGGGAGAAAGGGTAGAATTCCTTTTAACTGCCTGGTAGTGTTCTGAAAAGTAGGTTGTGAGGTACCCACTGTGGGCAGTTGTAGTTTTTTTTTTTTTTTTTTTTTTTTTTTTTTTTTTTTTATGAGACACAATGTTGAAAGCTTTTAGTAAGTCTAGGTATAAGGAAGATACTGATTTTACCACTATCCCTGGCTTTACTTATGTTATCTGTAAGAAAGTTAACTCAGCAATATAGGTATGTAAGGCTAGCAAGTAAGAGAAAATATAAGGTATACGTGAAGTGGTAAGGAGAGGATGGTAGAGAGAGAGGCAGCACAGTACAAAACAACTAGCAAACTAATAAAAAGTGCACTTTGAAGAGAAGGCACCAGGAAGGAGGAAAGTTTTTTTTTTTATTATTTCATGTCTAATGAAAGTAGCAAGTGACAAGACCGCACCAGGCGAAGGAAGATGAGAATGAGATCACAGAAGACTGGGGAAAGCAGAACCACTGAACAAATGCTGTACTTTAGTCTTCACAAGAAAAAGTAAAGGGAGGGTGCCATGCTGGGAATGGAGATAAGACAGACTCTGGTGAGTAGTGGATAGACAGACAGACAGGATGGAGAAGGCAGATAATGAAGCTGTTAAGAAGGATCAAGCATGAGGATGAGATGGGCTTACCACTTTGAGTCACCAAGAATCTGTAAGTATGCTGGCAGATCCCATGATGATCTTCAAAGGATCGCTTACTAGTGCAGAAGTGTCACAAAATGGAAAGAGAGTACTTGTGGTGACGGAGTATAGGAGGAGTAGAGCAGGAAAAATCCAGGGAACTGCAGGCCTGTTTAGCCTAACAACCATAGAATGGAAGTAGCAGAGAAAGAATCCTGAGGTGAAAGCTGGTTCCTTTCCTAGAGGACTGCAGTTTCCAAGAGAGTAACTACTGCATATCATAGCCGGGAGGAGCCAGTAATCAAGTGTTATGATTGGAGTACCAGTGAACATGACTGGTGAGTACAAGCAGACATGGTCTGCTTGGATTTCACAAAGGTCTTTCACTTGGTCCAGTACAGGTGGCTGATGGGAAAACTGGATGGATTTGGGGGGGGTGACCAAGACTGAGTAACTGAATTGTTGCAAGGTTGAAGAGTAGAGCACAGATCTATGTGATGAAAGAGACAATGACAGGCAATAAGGAAGAGGAATACTACAGAGTTCTCTCCTGGGTCATATAGTCTTCAGTATGCTTGGTTCAGCTTTATCTGAAGGTAAAGAACAGGATTGTTCTCTTCACTGGTGACACAAACATAGGTGCAGCATTGGAAGCTGGGGGGGATCTTAAGTAATGATTTGAAAAGATACAAGTGGCAGAAAGGTGATGAAGTTCATTTCAAACAGGAGCAAAATATGGCACTTGTGTCACAGCAGTCATAGTGTGAAGTGTCAGCTGAGTGGACTGGAAATGATAAAAACAGAGTTGGAAAGGGAACTTGTCATGTACCCTGACTTAACCGCCAGGAGCAGAATGAGAGCATGACAGTGACAGAAAGCAGGATGAAGAGGTATATCCCTGGGGGAATAAACTCCAGAAGCAAAGTGGTAATGCATCCATTTTTCTGAGCCCTGATCTGCCATACATTGACTATTTCTGTATCATTCAATGTGGCAGTACAAGGAAAGAACGTCAGGATACTGGAAGAAGGCCAGAGGAAAGCAGTCAGTAATGCGTTTTGGGTGTAGAAGAAGGAATACGTCCAGAAACTGTAGGAGCTGCAGCTGATCTCATTGGAGATCAGAAGAGGCACAAGAACTTAATACAAGAACAGAAGATCATATTAGCGAAGTGTGAAGGGGGGGCTCATCCTGAGCAGGAAGAAGGGGGAGGATGGGACATAGGAAGTAGGATGTAGGGACTAACTATTCTCTGAGTCTCTAAAAGTACTTAACAGAAGGGTTTGTAGACTCAAAGTAGGAGGTTGAGAGTTGGGAGAGGCAGAGAAAGGGTGGTAAAGTTCGTAGGAATGGATGAGAGAGAGAGAAAGTAAAATGCACATAAAGGACAGACTATTTAGGTTTAATGTCTCGCGCTGTCAGTCATATGAAGTGTTATTTAGCTCATGATCAGGTGACTTTACCACATTCAAATTTATTGCAGTCCTGTAATATTTTTTTCTAATGGCAGCCTTAATTTGCTAAGTTCAGGATCCAGTCATATTTGTTGTTATTATTATTATTGTGGTTGTTATGCCTCCTGAGACCTTGATCTCATTGATGAAATCTGTGAACTGTTTTATGTGTTTTGGTTTTGTATTGCAGTATTTGTTTTGTAAAGTTGTGTATTCAGGACATCAGGTTACTGTTCTGCTGATGACATTAGTACTACAAAGCAGTTTTGTTCATCTGAAGGAACGTATCAGTATGCAGTACACTGGCATCCTTAAAATATTCCTTATTAAATTAAACTAAGTAATATGCTGTGTAAAACTTTTACTGGCAAACTCACTCTTCTGGTCCTCCAGGAAATGTAGATTGAGAGACTATGAGAACAAGTTTCTTCTGCTACATCCATGCTGAACAGTTTTATTGCAGTGCAGGAAGTTTAAAGATGTGTAGTACACAGTTTCATTATTTTCATTCATTCATCCTGTGATGCTGACATCATCTAGATTAAGCTTGCAGCTGGACCATATCCAAGCATTCTCTATGTACAGAGCAGGGGAAATAATACTGAAAAATGTATTTTCTAAGCTGTGTACCCACACTGTATTCCACTTCCATGCAGTTTGGAGGATCACCATCTCACATACCATGTCTTTGCAATGTGGGAAAAATAGTGCATCAGTTAAAACCCAGGAGAATGTTGTGGTAAAATGCAGAATGCTCACAGAAGGCATCACAGGAGCATCTCGGTTGGAAACTGAACTGGAGATCAAGAGCTATAAGGCAGCATTGCAAGCACAGCACAATTGTGTCTCCATGATGTATTCAAGAGAATTATAAGTCTATCTTTTCCTTTGCCTCTTAGAAATGCTGATTTTACTATGCTAATGATCAGCTGAGTTTATTTACCTGATTACTGCATCCCCCACTGGTTACTACATAGTGTAGACCCATCTGGGACATGCACACACTTGTTCATATTTACCTTTCACAGAAGCAAATTTATTAACATTACCATGTATTCTGTATTTGGAGTGATTGTTGCATTTATGTCAATTTTTTGATTTTTGGCTTGCTAAAATGACTCAGGAAGAAAAAAGGAAGATGCAGTATGTATTTCTAAAAATATGTCTGTGTTTTAAACCTAACCCTATCTATGGTTGCACATTTATAGTTCTGCATGTTGTAATGTAAAACAATGTTTTCTCTTTCTGTTTTTATCTCATCCATTGCATTCATGCGGGTGAATATCCATGACAAATCATGATGACTTATAGAGACCTTTGGTATGCTTCTATTATCATTAAAATTTTAACTCAAACAGCTTTTGTTAGTTTGAATGTGTTGTGTACTGCTTAATGTGTTAAGGTATTAATATTAATGTATTGTGCCTTTGCTCATGAAAATCTTGTGCACAACTCATTAATTGTATAGTTTGTCAGCTGCCTTTTTTAATCAGTGGACTGAGAATCCATTTTTTACTTAACAAGGAAACTAGGACATTTCCATATTAAAACAAAACTAAGCCTATACTTAACACAAATAACTGTATTGAATTCTTAAAATCTCTATTTTGATTTTTATGGAATTTCAAAATATTTGACTTTGTATGTGGTATAGCTGTATTTCTAGCAAGTAGATTTGAAAAAAATGAAATTGGTAACCTGTTTTATGCTTATAAGTTAGTTGTATAATGAAACTTTTTAAGGTACAACATACAAAACGTTTAATGCTCTGAAAGTCTGTTGAACTGTATTGTCCAAGTTGTTCATAACAGACATTTCTTAACTTCTGTGTTATTAGTATGTTTTATGTATTGAGGTAGCTGGTACAATCCTTAAATACACTGTTATTGTCCTTGCACCTTCAATTCTATACTTTGATTAGAATTGAAAACTTTTAAATGCAGTGAAATTCATAGCAGTGTTATGACCTTAGTACGACTATAATGCACTAAAGTGCATCAGTCCTTGTATCGCCTGGTAACTCCGTTGCTCTGTGTGCATGTGCCATATCCCTGGAGTGCTCTGACACCAAGGCTTCCTTCCCCTGCTACTGCATTTTTTCCATTTATTTTTCTTTTGCAGAAAAGTTCTCAGGTTTCACAGAGTTTTTTTTCATCATCTTCCTTATGGGTTACCCAAAGAGTTTCTGCTATGCAGAGAGGTTTAGCTTTGTCGCCCACAAGGAATCAATCTATGTCCTTATTTCTGTGTCACAGGTGGCACAGGTAATCTGTTGAGCTTCAGTATACTGAAGAAGTTGAAAAAACATAGAAAAATCTGCCTAAGACAACAGATACCCAATTATAACATCTTGTATGGTTTGACATTAATAACCTGTTTTACTATTGCAGAATTTGCAAGACTACATTAAAGATACCTCTTCCAAACCGAGGAAATGTGATACATTATTTTATAAAATACAGAGGAACTAGTTGTCTTAAAACTTCGTTGATGAGCTAAGTCACAATAATTTCCAAAAATCATGAAACCCAGGTAGTGTTCCAAAGCAACAAGCCTTTATTCGTCACAGACAAACGATTCTCAAAAACAAAAAAATCAGAAATATTTTAACAATGTTAAATGTATCACCTTTAATATACTTAAAAAGTCGGTGTGGAAAATATGCATGTTGTTTAATTTTAAACCAGCAGGGCGGCCATGGTGGTGCAGCGGTTAGCGTTGCCACCTCACAGCAATAGGTTCTCTGGTTCGATTCTCGGCTGGGGTGCCTTCTGTGCGGAGTCTGCATGTCCTCCCTGTGGTCGCGTGGGTTTCCTCTGGGTGCTCCGATTTCCTCCCACATCCCAAAGACGTGGATTGGACACTCTAAATTGGCCCTAGGCGTGAGTGCATGCATGTGTGTGTCTTCTGTGGAAGGTTGGGTGCTGGGCTGGCAACTCGACACCGTAAAACTCCATTGCCAATCATGAGCAGACAGATGATCCGCTGTGGCGACCCCTAACTGGGAAAAGCCGAAAGATGAAGTTTAATTTTAAACCAGCCCGTTTAAGGCACACAGTATAAATAGTGCCGTAAAAGTGCATTTTAGAACAAGTACCCACCCCCACACACCTACTACTGATTAAATCAAACTAAATCCTAGTTAAGGAAAACACTACCTATTTGCAACCCACATTCCAAAATCAGGTATTAAGAAAAGCATAACATGCACATAAAAAGACTTTTAATTAAAATCGCTTTCGGTTACCTAATGCAATAAAGCTTTCATCTGTGACAAGAACTAAAATAAAGAAAAAATGGGTGGGTACTTGTTCTAAAAGGCACTTTTATGGCCCTGTTTATATTGTGTGCCTTGAATAGGCTGGTTTAAAATTAAACAGTACATATATTTTCCACACCTACTTTTAAGTAAATAAAAGCTGATATGTTTAGCATTGTTAAAATATTTCTGATTTTTTTTTTGTTACTGAGGATCGCGTGTCCGTAACGAATAAAGGCTTGTTGCTTTGGAACACTATCTGAGTTTTATGAATTTTTGGAAATTATTCTGGCTGAGCTCATCAACAAAGTTTTAAGACCACTAAATTTCTCTTTTTTATATTATTTTCCTCAGCACTCGTGGTGGTGAGGTTGGAACTAGACAGATTCCTGTGCTTGTTCATTTTTTAATGTTTTATAAAATATTTCCATAGTGTAAACAAAGTACTTGCCAAAAGGCTTTGCCAAAATATTAGCTCAACTGAACCCTGCCTGTAGTGCTTTACAAGCCAAACGTAATTATTTGCGTCATCAGTAACATTCAGAGCCATGTGTAACTCCAGGCTCCTCGTAAAGTGGTTCTTTGTGGTACTAGGTACAGACGGCTGAATTCCTTACTGGCAATAATGGCTTAAGTTATGTTCCACCTGTAATTTATAGAAAACGAAACGTAGTGTAGACAGATGGCATTGCAGATCTCTTGATGAACCCATGATTTGATACTTTGTTAACTGGTGCAACAGTGGACTGATTACACAGTAACCAATTTCAGCCATAGCCCTAGTGATGTATTACAAAAATAGTGTACAATACACAAAGCAGCATTACCATATGCATTTGGTTTGATATATACAATGTACTGATAATTGCATGCAACATGCATGCTCAGTTTGTAGTATATTTAGTATGTTGATATATGCAGCTTTTTTTCTTTTTATTGTTTTGTGTACCCCCCTGCTTAGGGTTACCACCTGTCCCACTTTGCGAGGAACAGTCACTCTTTGGGCAGTTGTGTCCTGCGAAAAAAAAATCAAAAAATGGCAAATGTCCTGATATTTTAGGACAAAACTATTTCCTAAGTTTTCTTTAATAGTTGAATAAAACAATTATTTTTTATTTGAAACCTTAAATATTATATGAAATAGCATAAACAACTAAAATGCTACAATAATAAGCTTTTATTTTGGCAAAAAAGTGAAGTTCTAGCCTTCATATGGGCCATGGGTATGTTTTGTCCTGAAAAATCTGACATTTCTACAAAATGTCCCACTTTGGGCATTTGAAAAGGTGGCAACCCTACCTCTGCTGGCCACCAGCCATCCATAATGGGTTAGCCCATTCATTCCCCAAAGGACAAGAGCTGATTGTGGATGCCACCATTCAAGCAGCCATCAGGTGTTTTCCTGTTTAAGGCCTTGGTCCTGTGCCTTGGACAACGAATGACATGGGCACCTGCATCAAGAAGGCCTTACTAGCCCTTCATCAGTTGTTCTACAATGTTAGACTGAAAGTCAGAAAGCTTAAGTAATTGCAAAATCTATGTTGGTTCAGTAAAAGGTATTACATCGCCTCTACTTTCCGGTATATTTTTTTTGTCTCACAGTAATTCTTTAATTTTCTCTAATTGCTTCTAGCTTGTCTTTCCTCGTCTTCAAAAAAAAAATACAGAAGCATTAAGCATGTTCAAGGTGTCTTGACAAGCCAAAATGTGGCATACTGACCTTTTCAGGTTTCTTGGCTGTTCTAGTGCACTGAGAAATTAATATAATTATAGAAGCAAATTTTCCAGTTTTCTTCTAAGTTGTCTTTCAGTGAGACGGGTCCTAATGGCTACAGTTTTAGCATTTTCTGTAAAACTTACACTACTGTACTCCTAACCCATATATTTCTTCATTTCTACAAATGCATTTCTCAGTTCTGACACTTAACCGTATTTGTCAGAATGCTATTTTTAAACATCACAAACACTGTGAATAAATTCTGGCCACTGTAATGAATTTATTCAGGCTGTCCTCTGGACGGAATATATGCCATACAGTATGCATCTTCATGTAGCTACATATTTGTGGATTTAAACAGTACTGTACTTTTGACTGTTTGCTTCCTTCAGTGAAGAAATGATTCTGTCTTATGTGAGATCACTGTTATGCCAAAATGTCTGTTTAGCAGAGGGATATTATAGTGCAGAGGTATAACAATGTATGCATTTTCCCTACAGTCGTATAATCTAAGCTAGTCTGTTTAAATATATTTTGATGCAGGGGGCTTGTCCTACAAAAACTTTTCTTTTTATATTTCTCTTAAAGAGTTGAGACTCATTGTGTAGGTCCAATGAAATGGGTCCTGACCAAATGTTTCTCAGATTAACATCTTAGTTTTGTTTACTGTCATGCATATGCAGCCTGTCATCTTTGTATACATCCAATCTCACTAACACCAGGTGACAATGCTGTTAGTGCTGCTGCTGCATCACTTGTAAGGGGTCCTGGGTTCATGCTTAAATCTGGATGTCCTCTGAATGGCATCTGCATATTCTCATCAAGTCCACTGGAGTTTTATCTAACTCCCAAAATATATAGTTAGTTTTAGAGCAGTCAACCAACCTATCCCTAAGATAGTATTCTAGAAATCCATTCCCTATCTTGCAGGGAAGCTTTGGACTTAGAAATTCATTCCCCATCCTACAGGGAAGGTTTGGCCTAGCTTGATTCATCCTCTTAAAAATGAAATGAGAGAACTAATTAATGACCTTAAGAAATGCAGGTGGCAGAGTTGAAAGTGAAGAGGAGTGATTTTATGTACAGAGCATGGTTTGAAAAACCTGGGTTATGGCACGTGTACTGACTGAAATATGTTGCAGTGGGTAAAGAAATAATAGCCACTTATAGGAAAAACATCAATAACACATAAATATATACATACTACTCAAGAGTACTCTGTTCTTCCATTATTTGCCGGCTTTCTATTAGCAGACAAGGTTTTACTTAAGTTGTTGTCAAGCATAAGTTGTAAAGTTTTTAAATTTGAGAAACCTGATGCTGCTTTGATGAAACTTCAGTAACTCTAACAACTCAGAGTGTCCTTATTGTCCTGTACAGCCTTAACACAGCTGCTTTGGTTCATGTGTGCATATAGATATAGACTTGAAGAGAAGCTGACAGTGACTAAATATGCTTGGTTAAAATATAATCTGATATAATTTAATTTAATACACATTTTTAACTAAGTTTATAGGTAAATTTTTAAAGCTATAATACATATTTATTGACAGTTGGTAGCACTGTTTTGTTGTATTTATTAACACTTCTATATTAGTCTGTGAAGTACCCCAGTCTAAACCTTTCAGGTAGTAGTATTTTAAATGTGATGTTATTGTACATGTCTTAAAATACTTCTCAAGTAAAATATGTTTCATATAACAAATTCAACAGTATGCTTTCTTCTAAGACGAAATAAACTGCATTACCTACACACTTTATTCTCAACCTTTGATTTAAATTTGTAATTGATATTATTAAGAACTGTTTGATTATCTTTGTATGAGCTTTTAAGTTTACTAACGGCTACATATGGTAAGATAGAGTAGTGTTTGCAGGCTGCTTGCTGCTATTTCTGTGTGTAGTTGCTTTAGCTTTTCTTAATATGCAAGTAGTGCCTGCTGTTTTAATTTAGTAGTAGTGCCTGCTGTTTTACTTTAGTAGTAGTGCATTTAGACAGCTAGTTTGTTTAGATTGTGTGTGTGCACAACTTTATTTTTATTTCTTGCAGTTCTGTTTCCTTTATGGTAGCCATGTATTGCAGCAATTTCCTGAGGAAGAAAAGCCATAAAACAAGAGACTGGCTACATATGAGTTAAGGAAACGCTAGAAATAAAAACTCTGGAAAATATATGTTAGCAGCAAAGGGGGTGGTATGTTGCACAGGAGTCCTGCTTAGCAAAACAATAGGAATAAATCGAAAGAAGAGTAAGTATGAAAATGTGCACAAATGGCAAGCAGAAAAGTTGATGTTTATGTGTAGTTTTAAAGTGTATGATGTAAATAGGTATACACACATTTCATTAAGAAACCAATAGATGTTCAAAAAAACACACTGCTTTATTGGCATTCGAGTAATAGAGCCTTGCTGTCCTCCTTTGACAGTCTGCTAAAGCTCAGAGCCCCCCCCCCCAACTGCTTGTCTGTGGGTGTGATGGACCAATCACTTGGCAGTACAGGGACTGCCTTACACAGACCCACAGACAGGACCGTTTCAGTTTTCTACTGCCATAGTAAGAGAAGGATCTCTTGGAAGACCACTCCGTACTCTGGATCTCTTCAGCTGCTGAGTTCAAATAAGAAACGCTTTTGGGTTTTACTTCCTCTCTCTGCCTTTTTTCTCAGTGCTTGAATAGTGTATTCTGCTGCTTTGACTGTTTTTTTTTTTCTGATTGGGAAATTATATGTTCTTGGTGTTTTAATTTACCTGCAATGTAAGGCTTATACTGTTTGTTATAAGCTAATTAATGTTTTTTGTGGGTTTTAATGTTTATAGTGGTTTTTATGGCCATTTGTGAATATTTAAATGAGGTTCTGTAAGGCAACTTTAGTACTGTCCCTCTCATTCCCTATTGTTTCCAGAACCATGAGTCAATCCAGTCTGTTATTTCTGTTTAAAACCTTCATTTGAAAGTTTTTCCATTTTTTTTTCTTTGGAGTTATGATTATTTGAGGTGATTGAGCAGTTTACAGCATTTTTAGACATTTTTTTTTCATTTCAGTCATGATTTTAGTGCCATTTTATATGTTAAACATTTTTGACAAAAAATAAAAGTTTAGGCCTTATTTCTTGTCTAAGGCAGTTTTATGTTGTTTCTAATCGTTTGGGTCTGAAACTAGCATTTTTGTTAAAGTTGGGAAACTTTTGTGATGTCTATTGTGTGCTTTGAGCTGCGTTATTGAAGCTACTGTCTTTTTATTCAATGCAGTGTTCAGAATATTATACCTACAGAAATATACTTCAAATTGCTAATTTAGAGAGGATAATAGTGGGATTTGTCCATTTTTACTGGACTGACTGTGCAGCCATTCTTTGGTATTGCTCTGGCTAGATTTTTGTTCCCTGACTTGATGGGCTTCTATATGGTGCCCCCCCATCTACCCCCTGTGCACCCAAAAAACTTAGAACTCAAGAAATATGCCACAACCTATGGCTTGTTTCTCCACAGTAGCCTTGGGCAGACTATGACCTCTCGCATTCTTTTGCCTCACGGTCCCAGGTGTGATATTTGTACCACAGCTGTGTGTGACACGAGAGTGAGACACATCCTCTGGGGTTGTACTGTTGGTTGGGTCAGTTACGGAAGAACCAAATTCTTTGGGTGCATTATCTGTTGCCAGTGTTGATATGTCTTCTCCCAGTAGTGTAATTCATGCAAAAAGGAGACAGAAGACCCACCATGTTGAAGAGCTGCAGTCTTTGACTGTTTTCAACTAAGCTTGTGGCTATGACTAGATCCATTATTCAGGCCATTGATTATAGGAGGCAACCCTTGGTTAAAAGTAATGCCAGTGCTTCAATTCCCATTCAACCATCCAAGGATCCTGATTTTGAAAGGGATCCAGAATCTGAGACTTCAGAAGGGTCAGAGTCAATCAGTCAGTTTCCTCTGAGGACAAAGAGATTAAGAAACCCAGTCATGTGTTATTCTTCCCAGATGCTGGCTAGATTCAATAGAGAGTAATCTTTAGCTGCAGGGTATATGATCTTTTGGGCTGAGGCCCTGGATGTGGCAACCTTCCCTCCATTGGTCCTAGCGTTTCCCTTCTGCTGAGTCTCTTCCTAAAAAAAAAAAAAAGTGTTTAAGGAATTCAGGTTGTGCTCAGCCATGCCTTGACCCCAAGGTCTTTTATTTGCAGACCCTGTTTGTGTCCTCAGTGAACTCTTCCAGTAAAAAAGACTATGTATTCATCAAACCCAGTCCCTCGAGATAAACAAGGCAATTGGCTGGAATCTCCAGGAAAGAAGCTGGTGCAGTCCAACATGGTAACTTTTAAGGTGGAAGTTTGTGTTGGGTTTATGTGTAGTTTAAGCAAGTTCACTGCATCTTTAGTTGTGGAGCATAAAGGTTATGTGAAAGAGATTGTTTCCAGTTTTTCTCAGGTGTCTAAGCACACTTTAAAGAATGCCTTGGAAGGAGACATGTACTGTTTCTAGAAATCCAGTAATGCCTGTTGTGGTAAAGAGGCATGCTTGGTTGCACAGCCAGACTTTTTCCAATGAGTTAAAAAAGTTATTTTGAATGCTTCACTTGATGCTGATTGTGTGTTTAGTACATCAGCTAATCAGATCCTTAAACACTGGTATGACAGAGGTAAACTGAGGCAAGGGGTGTCTAAAATGTTTAATATTCTCAAGTTTTCCTTCCATAACCAAGATAACTTTCAACAGCCCAACAAACAAAAGTCCCAGCCAAACAGGAAACAAGCCACCAGTAGGAGAAATGGCAGGACGAGAACTCTGCCAAACCTAACAGAAGGAGTTCCTTTCCCAAAAAAAGGATAACCCCCATCCCAATCTGTGACTATGCTAAGGCTTTGCACCCATCATTTCTAAGTTCCCATGCAGATTTCCTGTCATGAAAGTTAGTTCTCAACAAGTTGGCCTGGCCATCAGTGGTTTCCGACAAATGGATGCTCAACATCGCTGGCAGAGGTTACAGGTGGTAGTGGAAAGAATACAAACCTCTATTTAGTAGGGTTCCCCCTCATATGACTAGACTTAATTTCTCGCTATACTCTGACACTTGGATGCAGGGATTATAGACCCAGTCCCTCCTTCAGAGAGAATGAAATATTTCTACTCCAGAATTTTGTTGGTCCTCAAAAAAGAGCTGTTATGGAGACTGGTTTTGAACCTATCCTTTCTGAATACTTTTGTCAAGCTCAAGATTCTCATCCTGCAGACAGTGCTTTCTCTTCTGCCAGATAACTGCTTCATGGTGACCCTGGACTTGAAGGATGTGTATTATTATATTCTCCATTGCTTTTCACTTCAGGAGATATTTGAGATTTGTTGTGTCTAGTTTGCGCTATTAGTTATCCACATTGTCCTTTGGGCTATCCACTGCACCTTGAGTGTTTACAAAATACCATGCTTCAATAGTGGCCAACTGCAAGACTGTTGGCATTAATGTTTTTCTTACTTGAATGACTTGCTGATTTGCACAGAGTCTGCATTCAGGTATTTGGAATTGCTAGAGTGGGCCACAACCTTACTCTTCCAGCCAGGATTAAAGATGAACCTTCAGAAGTTGTGCCTTATACCTTCACAAAGACTCCTCTTCTTGTGGTTCTTAATCTACAACAACAAAACAATGGCCTTTTTTTTCCCCGAAGACAAGGTCCTGTTCTACCAAATGAGGATTCAGGAATTCTTCAGGAGGAATGTCACCTCCGCAAGAAAATTTCAGGACTGAATAGCATCCATGATTCTCCTGATATCACTGGCCCATCTTCACATGAGGAAAATTCAATGGTATTTACAACATTTTTGGATCCAGCACCTACATGCCCTGGAATTCCAGTTGCATGTGCTGCTCTTTATCAGACAAGAGTTGTAGTGGTGGTGAACACAGCTGAGTATCAGTCCAAGACTTCCCTTCTTCCCACCTGTTCCAAGGTGGTCTGTTCAGACAGATTCATCCGACTTCACTTGGGGAGTTTTGTCAATGGAAGTGCAAGTGCAGACCACTTGGAGTGCCATGGATACATGGAACCGCATCAATATCAAGGAAGTGTTGGTGATGATCCATGCCTTGAAAATCCATCGCCAACTTTGGACCCCAGTCATCATCTTGTGGTTATGGACAGCATCATTTCAGCAAATAAGAGGGTACAAGGTCATATCCTCTGTGCTGGTTGGCACTGATGGTCTTAGAGTTGGTTTTGCAGGATTCTCTGATTCTTCATGTATCATACATCCCATCAGAGCAAAATATTGTGGCAGACCGGCGAAGCAGATCCCGGGCAGATCCACACAACTGGCAATTCAAGGCAGTGGTGCTCTAGTATCTAGTTCCCACGTGAGGAGTGCCTCAAATAGATCTGTTCACCTCCTTTCAAACTAGACAGCTGGAGGAATTATCTTCCAGACATCCTTGTAGCCATGCTTGGAGTACAAGATGTATTCTCATTCTCTTGGACAGGAATGTTACTGCATACATTTCTATCCTTTACACTGATTCACAAGGTACTCCTGAAGATTCCAGAAGAAATGCCAAAGATCATTGTTGTGACCCCCTTTTGGCCCAGGCAATCTTTGTTCTCCCTTATAATGGCATTGGCCATGGGTAATTACTACAGACTTTTCACAAACCGGATTTGCTCACTCATTCTCAATGAGTAGTTACTGGTGCTCTCCAGTTTGGAGCAACTGCCACTGACAGCCTGGACGATTCAGTCTTAATTCCATTTAGGTAATTGTTTCATGAGGATGTGCAGCAGGTGATAAAGGAGACCAGAAAACCTGCTACTAGAAAGTCTTGTGTTTAAAAGTGGACAATGTTTTCTAAGTGATGCCTAAGCAGAAACCGAGGATTCCTTGAGGTTAACATCCCTCTGGCCTTTAGGTATTTGTGTGAGCTACTTCAGGATGACTTAGCATATGGATCCATTAAGGTGCATTTAGAGGCCATCTTTCTTTCTTCTGTTTTGGTAAAACAGTCCATGAAAGGAGTATTGCAAATTAGACCCCCTCGCAAGCAAATTCCTCTTTTGTGGATCTTAACTGTGTTCTTGAAAACTTGACCTTACCACCATTCAAACCTACCGCTCAAGCTGATCTGAAATTCTTAACATGGAAAACTGTTTTATGTATTACTCTGACATATCCAAGGCAAGTCTCTGAGCTGCAAACTCTCATGGTGGGACAACCTTACCTGATTTCCCACAGGTACAGGGTTGTGTTATGCACTAACCTCTCATGTCAAATGTGGTCTCAGAATTTGTTTTCAGTCAGAATATCAGTTTCTCTGTATTCTTCTCAAAACATAAGAAAAAGGGTGAGAGGATACTTCATACCTTGGTTATGCATTGGCAGCTCAGGTACTACCTTGACAGAATGAAAACCTTCAGAAAGGCTGAAAGGCTTTTATTTCCTTCATAGGAGCAAATAAGGGTTAACCTGCCTCTAAGCAAACCATTGCTTATTGATGGCCCTCTGGTATTGTTTTTTGTCCACCCACCATGGTAAAGCAAATCCAAGTAAGGTAAATGTGCATTCCACCAGGGCCTTTTCCTTTTCAGTGGAGTATTGGAAAGGAGTGGACCCTAGAAGTATTGTAGAATCAACAACTTGGTCCTCAGTCCATATTTTAATGAAGCACTACAAGCCCAGATGCCTTTTCTAGATCCAGAACTGGCTTCACTAGCACCATTCTACAGGGGCTCATGGACCCTTATCCTTCCTTCCCCTCCCAGGGTGGGTAAGCTTTGGGCATCTACCTGAATGCTAGTAAGGCAGTGTGTCTGTTGAACATAAGTCCTACAAGCAGGTACTGTTACAGGTAAGTAGGACTTATGCAACTGTACTGTCTTGCATTCAGCAGTGTAGAAATTTACAGAACCTTTGCCGAAAGAAGGGATTTTTTTAAATTTACTTTTTGCACAAGTTTAAAGGTATTAATAGGATTAGGGCTCAGAGATGGGCTGCTTTTCCAATGTAAATGTAGACAATTTATTCCGAAGGATAATATAAATTACTCAGAAAATAAAATCTTAACTTTCAAAATTTCATATATAAAAGCCTGCACCAGAGAAGCTGTTATAAGGGTGAAGCCATTTTACACTTGATAAACTACATTCTGCCCAGTAAACTCCATTTCTGCTTAGTCTTCCTAACCTCTCTTGAAGAATGTATTTGCTGGCTGAAACATGCAATCATTTGCAAGTATGCTAGGCTATACAGTACTAGCATTATTGTCTTCTGGCTTCATGCTGCTAACTTGCCACCAACAATCAGTACAGCCATTATCTTTGTATAGTTTTTTCCTGTTCTTTATATATATATATATATATATATATATATATATATATATATATATATATATATATATATATATATATATATAATTACAGATATTGGTAGTTTGTTATGTGAGTATTTTGTATTGATCCTCCTAATCTGATTGTAGTGGACAAGGGAGGAGCAGTTAGTGTAATTGAGCTCAGTAATACATTTAACATTGACTCTAGCTGGAAGCCAATAAATTAAGGGACACAATAACGAGCAAGGCATTGAGGTTTGAGTTAGGGGGCATATACTGCCTAACAGAAAAGACCTAGGAGGGCTATATGGTTGAGTAATTTCAGGGTACAAGTCAAATGACTATTAAGACGTCTACAAGCAGAACTAAAGGCGCAAGGTCTGCAATCTGCTAAATTTCTGGTGTGTATGTGTGTGTGTGTTTGTGTGTGTGTTTTTGTGTTTGCATTTGAAGAGCTAGGAATATGTGTATATGTGTTCAGAGGATGTGTGTATTGAAGTATATTGATATTTTGAGTTGAGTTTAACCAGATGGCTGAAGATTTGTAGAATTTGTAGGTGTCATATGAGTTTAGCAGCTGAAGATCAATGCAAAAAAAGACAATTCACATTCATTTGATCAGAATAGTTGAACAGAATACAGACTGGCGCATTTAAGATCTTGGATATATTCTTCAGAATGATTTAAGAGGTGGTAGAAGCAAGGGCTCATTAGAGTGCTGAAAAGTTGGGTACCTTGCCTGGGGCTTTGCAAGCAGAAAGATGATGTGAAGTTGTTCAATCTCGCCATTCATTTTTTACCGATGGGTTCGGAGCCGATCCCTCGGCTCCGCTATGGCCAATTGCAAAGCTTGAGGTTTTCAAATAGCTCGAGGTCAAGTCCCTATCCCATGATGCACCTGGAATTACCCCAGATCTAGTTTGCCACTGCAACAGATCGGAGGTTCTGATTTAGCTCGGGCCAGTTAAGCTGTGTTTTCATTACTATCTTATTCAAAATTGTTGCTATTTAGTATAGTTAGATAGTTAGGATTGTTGATGAAGCTCATAGCTTTTCAGTGTGTTTTCCCTTCTCATTTACTGTTCTTAATAAATTTCTAGTTGGCCTCTTTTAGGCCTGGTTTAGTAGTAGTTTTCTCTACTTGGTGTGGTCTGTCTAGCCTTCTGCGTTTTATAAATAAGGCTTAGTACAGTAAACCTTAAATAATTAGATAAGGTTATTGTTTATTTTTCATCTTGCAGTGTGTTATTCAGTTACTTGTCACATTTTCTCAGGTAGTTATAGCTTAGATAGCTATAGCTGTTTGCTGTGTGGTCTGTGTAGCCTTCTGCATTTTTAGATACGGCTTAGTTTTTATTACTGTTGAAGTTACAGTAAACCTTGGTTTATTTAGATAAGGTTGTTGTTTCTTAGCAGCTATCTCCTTTTGCATAGTCTACTTGTGTGATATCACATTTATACTTGTTATATTGTGTGTGTGATATAGCCTGCTTTAATTTAAGGCTTGTGTGTAGATTTACTATTGTGTGATTTAGCCTGCAATTTTTCCAGGCTTCTGTAAATAATTATTGTTGAATTTTTTTGTGGTAACAGTAATTTTTTCCTGACATTAATATGGCTGACCAAGATAAGCACCCTGTCTAGCTTCAAAAAGTGCCCAAAGTTTGGCCAAAAGATGTCTGTTACAGACAGCCACGTTAATTGTGTTTACTGTCTAGGGGCTCTGCATTTGCAAGACAGTTGTTCCATTTGTCATTCCTTCTCCTCAAGGATCTTGCGGGAAAGGAAGAGGAAACTTATCGATAGAGGGTTGCTTAAGCCTTCGTTTCAGGAAGCTTTGACTGACCAGTATGGATCCAGCAAGTCCTCAGTCTTCCAAGACAGATTGCAAGAAATGAAAAAAGTCTTCGACTTCAGCTCCATTGCCATCAGAACTGACAGTCTTTACTTTTCGGAGCCAGTCCCCAGTCTTGGAACTGGTGTCAGAAGTTCTCTAGTCGGGACCACCTTTGGTACGCTCCTCTCAATCATCAGCCTGTCGGATCTGGATGTGGATTGTGTGGTACAGAAGCTGCTATTGGCACCGGCATTAGCAAAAATGTTATCGGCTTCAACCCAAATGGCTTCAAAGCCGAAGACCATTACACCGACTCTAACTATTCCTCCTCTGAGCCATGCTGGTCCTTAGGAGCCAGAGGAGGCAGATCTGATGTTAGTGGAACCCTCGGAGCCGACGCCTGCTCCAGTGTCTTTGGCTCCATGTACTCTGACATCCTTGGTGCCCATCGAGGACTCTAGCAGCCGACACTCTCTGGTTGGGTCTGGGGAGGACAGTCGGACCGATTTGTCAGTTCTGACTTTGCCTCTCGGGGCCTTGGCTCGGATGAGCTTGGCTCCTGCCTTGGGCTTGGAGCCCACTGTCCTGGTGCCGGGGGTGTCAACGGTTTCTTAGGATCCGTCGGCTCCCTCGCATCAGAGCAGGGGTGCTTTCGATGCCATGAGTAGAGTCCTATCTCCTAAGACATCTTCGACCTCAGGTCTGACTTCTTCCTCCCCTAAAGTGCCTGTGTCTGCTTCTGCCTCGCACGTCCTGACCAAGTGTAGAGACCCAGAGCCTCAGGAAGCCCCATTGGGTGGCCCCTGCTCTTCCGAGGCCTCACCAAAAGCTCCCACTGATGAGGTTCCCAGGAAGAGATTGTGCAAAAGGAAACACCTAGACTCCCCACAGGAGTCTCTAACATCGGATACTGACTTAGATGAGTCAGAAGGGTCCCCAAGGTCCCCCTCTGAGGAGATCTCCTTCGCTGAGATACTTGAGATCCTTAGGGAGAGGGGTGACTGGCAGTCCAAAAGCCCTACTGAGGATGAGTCAGTTCTCCTGAAGGCTTTCGGGTCTCAGCCTTCCACCTCTTGTGTGTCTCCACCCTTCGATGAGCTGATGCAGCTGGTCTCTCGAAGGGAGTGGGAGTCTCTGGATACTATGGAGCCTGTCCCTAGGAGGCCTAATAAATTAATTTCTGCCCCCCTCGACAAAACATTCTTAACAAAAGGTATTCTGGTTGATGGCATGGTAGTGGCGGCAGACTTCATCTATCCATCCTCCTAACAGAGACTCAAGGATTAAGGATAGATATGGGAAGCGTATGTTTAGTTCAGCGACCTTTGCTCTCCATTCGCTGAACTATTTAACCCATTTTACTAGGTTGCAAAGAGATCTCCTTAAGGAGTTAGGAGGTTCTCTTCAGGGTACAGTAGCTGCAGGAGCATCCAACAAAGTTGCCGCCCAGCTTGCTACCCTCAATTCTATTGTCAACTCATCCATGCGCCTCATCTCTTATTCTGCTGATGGAATGAGTAGGGCAGCAGGTACAGGAGTTGCTCTTAAGAGACATTCCTGGATGCGCTTGTGTTCCTTCGCGGAGCCTTTCAAGTCTTCCTTCGTGATCACTCCCTTTGTTGGCTCATCCCTTTTTGGGCCTAAAGTGAAGGAAACCTTAATCAGGTGTGAACAGGACAGAAAGACTGTGCCATCGGGGACCGTTTTTCCACCCCTTCCCTACCCTACCCCAAAGGTCAAAGGGGAGGAAAAATGTGGTTCCGAGAAGCCCAAAGAGTCTTTCAGGACACATATGGTGAACCCCCCTCCAGGGGCAGAGGAGGGGGCAATGATGGAAGACACCACCCTCACGGCAGAGAGGGTCTGCAACACCAGGGCAACAGAGATCACTTCTCTGGGAAGCCCTACCAGTGCTCCTGAAAGGAGGCCTGACTGTCCTGCTCTGGAGGCAGGCAGGGGTCGCTTATCTTTGTATCCAGACGCCTGGCTCAAAATAACAAAAGAGAACTGGTACAAAGTATCATTTCCAGAGGATACTTCATCCCATTCGCCACACCCCCTCCAATCATAAGAAAAATCCTGGACAATACACCCAGTTACAGAGAACAGGCAACAATAGAGGTCCAAATGTTGCTAAGAAAAAGTCATCCAACCAGTCCCAGCAGACCAGTCAGGATCTGGAACTTACTCAAGATTCTTTTTGGTTCCAAAGAAGACGGGGGACTGGAGACCCATATTGGACCTCAGCAGACTGAACCAATATGTAAAGAAAGAGAAGTTTCGGATGGTCATGCTTCAGTCTATACTTCCATTCTTAGGGAAAGGCAATTGGATGTGCTCGATAGATCTCAAGGATGCGTACTACCCCATAAAAATGGCCAGACCATCCAGGGATCACCTGCACTTCTGGCTAGGAGCCAATCATTACCAGTTTCAAGCCCTGCCCTTTGGTCTCACTACAGCTCCCAGAGTGTTCACCAATTGCATGGCAGTGGTCACGGCTCACCTGAGGCATCTAGGATTCCAGGTGTTTCCGTACCTAGACGATTGGCTCCTTACCGCCACCACCAGGCATCAATTCATTCAGGCCAGGGAGTCCACTCTGCAATCATCTGGGCATTACAGTCAACTCAGAAAAATCTGCCTTGTCGCCATCGCAGCATATTGTTTTTATCGGGGCATAGTTGGTTACCACCACCACTACCACACTAAGGCTTCCAATAGAAAGAGTCTTTCTTCTTCATCAACATGTCAGCATTTTGATATCAAAAGACAGAGCACCAGCATCAGAATTTCTGAAATTATTAGGCATGATGGCAGCAACAATTTTAGCCATACCACTAACTCGTATGCGCATGCAGATTCTACAATGGCTGTTGTTCACTCAGTGGTCTTACCAAGAGCTCCCCATGACTCACACTACAATGATCACAAATTCTTGCAAGAAAGACCTTCAGCGGTGGTTGACCTCACTTTATGTCATGATAGGACACCCATTTGTGCTACCCCCTCCAGCGGCCACAATGACCACGGACACTTCCCTGATGGGGGGGGGGGTTCAGGGAAAGACTGCCCAAGGCACATGGACTGATCAAGAGACAAATCTGCATATCAATGTGCTGGAGATGAGAGCAGTACCTTTGGTGTTGCAGTACTTTCAGGACTCTCTTCCTCTGGGTACGAATGCGATTCAGACAGACAACATGTCTGTGGTCTGGTATTTGAACAAACAAGGAGAAACCAGGTCTTACCCTCTTTGTCGCAAGGCTCTCAGAGTTTGGCAGTGGGCTATTTCCACCCAGCACTTTCTGTTGGCAACACACATCCCGGGGAGATCCAGTGTGATAGCAGACAAACTGAGCAGGGCAATCTTATTGCCCCATGAGTGGTCCGTCAAGAAAGAAATCGTGGACAGGATATTCTGCAGGTGGGGCCAGCCTTGCTGCGACCTTTTTGCCAGTCACATGAAGACGAAATGCAGAAGCTACTTTGCCCTGATTCCTCCTTTGGGAGAAGCCCCAAGGGACGCACTCGTACACAATTGGCCTCCGGGTCTCCTCTATGCATTTCCACCAATCCCGTTGATACCCAAGGTTCTACAGAAAGCAAAAACCCTGGGAAGAGCCATCATTCTAATAGCCACTCATTGACCTCATCAGATTTGGTTCCCCTTCCTTTGACTTCATCTTTTGGAGGATCCTTCGATTCTGGACCCAGTTCCAGACCTTCTGACTCACCCGTCGGGGGATCTTCATCCTTCTCTGCAATTCCTGAAGCTCACAGCTTGGCTGCACCAATTCCCATTATAGCCAGCTTCCATAACCTTTCCAATGAGACAAAACAGATCCTTTTGTCTTATTGTACATCTTCTACTAGAAAGCTATATCTTAGCAAATGGAAAAATTTTTCTATATGGGCCTCTAATAATAATATTGATCCTTACCAAGCCCCAATGTCCTCCATCTTAGAGTTCTTGACTATGATTTTTAACAAAGGAGCTGCAGCAGCAACAGTTCGGGTTCAGTTGACTGCTATTTCTAATTTTCATGTTGGATTTGAAATGATTGAATATCATGTCTCACAAGTTATCCAAAGCCTTTCTCAAAGGGACATTTCATATTAGATATTTCGTATATTAGACAACCTGTGAAATATCCCTATTCTCCATGGAGTCTAAATTTTATGCTTTCCTGCATAATTCTTCCCCCTTTTGAACCAGCTTCATCTTGTGATCTCCATCTTTCTGGTAGCTATTACTTCTGCCCGCAGAGTATCAGAGCTTCAGGCTTTATCCATCAAGCCTCCCTATTTGATATTCCATGCTGACAGTCTCTCACTTAGAACAAATTCCTCATTCTTGCCCATAGTTTGCACTGAAGCCATTCTCAACCAAGTTATTGATTTGCCAGTCTTCTTCCCCAACCATTCTAACAATTTAGAGTATATGCTGCACAAACTTGATGTTCACAGACAGCTCAGATTTCATTTGGATAGAGCAAAAGATTTCAGAAAAACAGACCAGTTTTTTGTTTCATTTTCAGACTCCAGGAAGGGGAGACCAGTGGCTAAAACAACTCTGTCTAAATGGTTATCTGATTGTATCACCTTTGCCTATTCAGCTGCCAGTATGCTTTTGCAGCACAAGATTAAAGCTTACTCAACCAGAGCAGTTTCTACATCATCTGCCTTTTCTGCCAGACTTCCCATTGATAACAATTGTGCAGTAGCCACTTGGTCAAAACCTCATATCTTTATCACTCTCTACAAAGTTGACAGGGCCTCCTTTGGATCCATGGTCCTGAGAAATATACTCTTGTGAGCCACCTGAGATTGATGGTGCTTGGGACGCTACCCATCAGTAAAGAATGAATGGCGAGATTGAACAACTTCACATAAAGAAGTTATGTACTTACCATAACGTTCCATGTGAGTTGTTCATCTCGCCTTCATTCTTACATCCCTCCCTCCTACCCCCTCCTGGGCTGATAGATGACCGAGATGCTAGATCCATCCTGGTTACTCAGTCCTTCTATTCCCTTCTCTTGGGGGTGAAAGAATGACATATGGTATTGTTATATGCAGCAAACAAGATCTGAGGTAATTCCAGGTGCATCATGGGATAGGGATTTGGCCTCGAGGTATTTGAAGATCTCGAGCTTTACAGTTGGCCGTATCGGAGCAGAGATTGGCTCCGAACCCATCAGTAAAGAATGAAAGCGAGATGAACAACTCACATGGAACATTATGGTAAGTGCATAACTTCTTTTTCACTAGGATGCAGTTGTTTCTTCAGTGTAAATCAAAACAGGAGAAAGTGATCACATCTAGTCAACTCCTCATTTATGCAAACACTAGTCAGTGATTTGAGTGAGATTGCATAACTCTGAGGAAGGGAAATTTCCATTCATCCGTAAGGTTATGCAGTCTCAGAGTTAGCATATTTATTGATGTTGTGGTATGTAAATGTTTGCTTTGTTTTCTAGTGTAAAGACTATGTTTCAACTATTCCTGGTACAGTCTAGCATTAGTAATGTCTGCTGTTGTGGAGATTTTACCGTAGGAAAATCACATAACCAAGTGAAAATGATCATTTGGAAGAAGATGTCTTGAGGGTGTAAGGTCTGCAGTACTTCCAGTGTTTGGAATACTTAAGTATAGTCAGCACATATTACTTTAAAGGTAGAATGAGATAAAACAGAAGGGAGTAATTTTGAAATTAGTCAAGGGTCACTCTGAACAAGTTGAGTATGAGACTAGGTTATGAAATAGGGGAAATATATTGGTTGTATTATTTTCATGAAGAGGATAAAAAAAATTTTTTGGAGTGGTAGATAGGAAGACTTCATGTACTTGTTCATGTACAAGAACTGAGTTGAGCTGCTTTTGGAAACTGAAAGAGGTGGTAGGGACTATGCATGTTAAAAGCTAGCAGACCCTACGCTACATAAACTGGTTATGCCATATGCTCCTTGTCTACCACAAACAACAAAATTATCTGTGATTTAGCTCTGTTCATTAATGCATTCTTTTCACATTTCTGTTTTTGCAGTGAAAGAATTTCTAGCCAAAGCCAAAGAAGATTTTTTACGAAAATGGGAAAGTCCACCACAGGTATTTTTTTTTCTTGAATTTTAACATTTAGCTTGTTCTTAAATTTCATGAAGGATAAAATAGTATTGAAACATTGACATTTTGTGTTTGAATCTTCTTAGACTGATATATTTTTCTGTTTTCTGCTGATAGCAAGCTTTTCAGCAACTTTAGAATACTTTTGGAATGTCATGCCTGGTCTGTTTTACGTTACATTTCCTTAGCTGTGACATTCAAGATTTGCAGACTTTGGGTTGTCCCAAATTAGCGTATTTTAAATTATAGACCTGTGGGGCCATTAAAATCCGCAGTGGTGCAGCGGTAGCGTTGTTGCCTCACAGTAAGAGGTTCTCCCGTTCGATTCTCGGCTGGAGTGTGGGGAGTGCCTTCTGTGTGGAGTCTGCATGTCCTCCCTGCGGTCGAGTGGCATTCCGAAAGACATGCATGAATGGGCGTACCTTCGTTGAAGGTTGGACGTCAAGCTGGCAACTCGGCACCGTAAAAACCTACTGCCAATCATTAGTGGACCGGAGTTGCGCTGTGGCGACCCCTAACCGGGAAAAGTCGAAAGACAAACAACAACCTGTGGGGCCATTAAAATTACCTATGCATGTGTTTCAACTGTAAATGACTTCTTAGAAAAGACGTTTCTGCAGAGACCTTATGATTATAGCATACTTTACAACATATGATCTGCTGCTAGAGGAATTGTTCTTCTTGATAGGTTATTTCTTCATTGCTTTTTGTTTGTCCTGACAAAATTGCCACCTGAATTTATTCATGTTTGATAAAGTCAGGCAAGTTTTTCAAGTTTTAAACATGATCTTAAAAAATAATTGCTACTTTTGTGTTTTTATGGTATTCCATCCATGTATATACTATCAGCATGTAAGCTTTCTAAAGCAGAGGCAATGTCAGTATATGTATATCCACACAAAATCCTTCCCCAAACACCGATAAGATGCCAACCGAAATAGCTAATATGTTTAATACTTCATTGACATCATAGCTACATTAGTCTCTGGCTTTAACTCTAGTACAGAGTCAGGCAACCTCATGAATCCCCCTTTCTCACACACATACAGCCAATAAGGACGATAGTACTTCACTTACCCATAACAAGTATTCAACAATACCTCCTTTCTCATTGCGACTAGTTCCCACTATCCCACTACATTAATCCATGAACTTCTGCTCAAACTAAAACCATGCTCATCTTCCTCTGATAATCTTCCATTAGAGTATCTAAAACTTACTGCTGATGCTATCACTTACCCAGTCTTCATTTTTATTAATCGATCCATTGTAGAATCTCATGTCCCTACCCTCTGGAAAAAAATCAATCATAACCCCATTACACAAAGGCAATAAATCTAATGAGCTTTCAAACTATAGAACAATCTCTATCCTCTCTTCTCTATCTAAACTACTTGAAAGATGCATACATGTTCAATTGCTAAAACACCTTACCCATAACAATCTCCTTGCATCCACTCAGCATGGCTTCAGGCCAACTCGCAGCACAACAACTGCTCTTATCTCATCCACCGACATAGTAAACAAAGCTAGAGACCCCAACCTTCACACCTCCGTAATACTACTAGACCTGTCAAAGGGCTTTGACACAGTCTCACACAACAAATTACTTCAGCAACGCAACTATCTGCAATAGGCTGTCTATCAACCTTAATACAATGGTTTAACAGCAGTTTATCCAATAGGTAACAATGCGTAAAATGGCAAGGTTACCTATCTGAATTTCAGACCAACAAAACCGGAGTCCCACAGGGGTCCATTCTAGGACGACTCCTCTTTAATATATTCATTAATAACCTACTACACACTTTCTGCCAAAGCAGCACACTACTTCAATACGCTGATGATTCCACTACCATCTCCTCCTCCTCTTCCAACAACATCCCCAACCTGCTGCAAAAAACACAGACCGCATTTACATCTATTGAATCATGGTTAAACAATGCACAATTAATGCTTAACCCTAACAAAACCAAACTTTTAAAACTAAAACATCTGAATTTAAAATCTACTCCCATAACACAACTGAGACTGAAACTGTAACAAGTGCAATATTACCGGCTGTCACCATAGACAGCAAACTTGCATTTGATCAACACATACTTAATGCTATTAAAAAACTCATTTCAAACTAGGAACACTCATAGGTTCATAGGTAGGTACTAGGCTATCTGCTCTAGGGCCTATACAAGCCTAGCCAAAAAGGTACCCTGGCTTTCGCCACCCAAGAAAATGATTTTCCTGTGTCCCTGTTGAGCAGAGCCACAGAGATGATTCCTGGGGTGAATTTCCTATTTCTCATCCAATCATCAAGATTTCTTTTGAAGAGTGCTAATGAGGATCTTTGTTTGATATACATAGGTAGTTCCTGAGTATGGGAAGTCTCTGGGACAGGAATCTATCCCTCCAGCATGTTCTATTTATTGTGGTGACAAGGTTTAGGTCCCTAGAGCGTGTAGCTCGGAGGGATTGGGATTTCTTTAAGTGGAGCATGTCCAACAGCTCTGGGTTTGGCTTAGCTTTGTATGTTAGGCAGAGATTGCCTCTGAGTAGGCGATATGCGACAGAGTAAAGCTGGAGTTTTTTGTTACGGTCTGCTTAGGGCATCTGTTTGAGGCCAGTAATCCTCTTTGTGAGGTATTTCTGTGTCCTTTCCAGTTGTTGTAGATGTCTTGTGAGGTACATACCAAAAGGGGCATTGTACTCTGTAATGGATCTAATGGGTGACGAGTAGAGAGGAACAATGACCTCTTTTTTCTTGGATGAGAAACCTTTTGTGATGGTGTGCCATGTAGAAGGATTTCCTGACTACTGTGGCAAAGTGATTATCAAAGGAGAGACTACTGTCCACCTGTGTCCCAAGGTCTCTTATCACACTTTTGGTGTTAAGTAGACTACCACCTATGTGGCAGCTCATGTATACATAGTTTTTGCCAAAGGGGATGACAATGCACTTTTTGGCATTGAGCTTGAGGCCATGGCTTTGACACCAGGCATCTGTCTCAGTGAAGCCCTTTTGTAGGATGACCACATCGTTAGGAGTTTCAATTATTGCTCCTAGTTTGCAGTTATCTATGAACTTCGTTAGCCAAAGTCCTTCTGTGTTAGCCTGTACTTCAGAAAAGTAGATAGCAAACAGGAGAGGACCCAGGACTGAACCCTGTGGTACTCCACTTGTCACTGGTCTGAAGTCGGATTTGAAGTCTGCTACTTTCACAGTGTGGGTTCTGTCAGTGAGCCAGTTGGCAACCCATCTTGTGACATAGGGATTTATACCTAGTTTAGTGAGTTTATCTATAATTCCAGAGTGGGGGATGGTGTCAAAAGCCTTGGCGAGATCTAGGTAGGCTCTGTGAACCACCTTACCCTTGTCTACGGCTTTGGTGACTGCTTCAAAGAAGTCAATCAGGTTTAGGAGACCTGATCTGCCTTTTACAAACCCAAACTGGATGGAGTCCGGAGTTTGGAGATTGCCAATGTCTTTGTTTATAAGTTCCATGATGATACGTTCCATGGCCTTGCAGACCAGGCTCGTTAGGCAAATGGGGTGGTAGTTTCTGGGGTCTGTGGTGGCTCCCCCTTTGTGGAGTGGGATAACCATCGCTGTGCACCATTCAGTGGGCACAAAGCCTGGGGTGAAGCTATGATTGAACATGCTGCTTAAGTGGGGGTGCCAGTTCATTCTGCAGTTCATGTAGAACGCAGCCTGGGATGTTGTCAGGTCACATGGATGCTGTGTTCTTGGCTTTGGAGAGTGTGGTTTTTACCTGTGCAGCCATGATTACAAGAACTTTGCATTCTTCTGGTATAGAGATGGGCCCTTTAGGGGGTGAGGGGGGTGGTAAAGTTAGCACTGAACCTATCTGCCAGGATGTTGGCAATATCAGTTGGTTCTGTATATTTAATGCCATTGTGCTGTAACTCAGAGCAGATCTGAGTGTTGCCATTGAGATTCTTGACATAGCTATAGAATGTTTTGTGGTTGTCTTTAGAATCAGTGGCAATTTTGTTTTCATAATTAGCTTTGGAGGATTTTATGAGGGATCTCAGCTTCTTACTGTGGCTGACCAGGGAGTTCTTCCAGTCATGGGATTTTACTCTTTTTTGCAACAGTTTCTTTCTTCTGTTGTAGAGTTTGTTTATGGCAGGGAACCACCAGATTGGCTTCCTTTTGTTGGAGGATAGCATATTGGTTTTGTTAGGGATAGCATGATCCATGCACTAGTGTAAGTGCTTATAAAGTGCATTTGTGTAGGATTTGGCAGTCGTACCTCTATTGTCCGTCTGCATGGGTGTTGTGAAGTTTGCCATTTCTGTCTTAAGAAGCGTGAAGTTTGCTTTGGAGAAATTTTTTTACTGTGGTTTCCCTAATGGGGGGTGGGAGTGGGATGTGGATGTCTAGGCTGATTAGCTTGTGGTCGGATCTGACCAACAAGGAATTGACCTGTAGTGTGGAACACCGGTCACCCATGTTGGTAATGACCAGGTCTAGGATATTGCTGCCCCTGGTGGGGGTGTGGATAAGTTGATCCAAGGCATTGGAATTTATGAATTCCAGAAAATGTTGAGCAAAAGAGTTGGTACATGAGTAGTTTTCCCAGTTAATAGCGGGGTAGTTGAAATCGCCCATTATTAGGGTGTTGGGTTGTTCCCTAATATTTTCCAGTGTATCAAGAAATGAGGTGTTGGAATCCTGGGGCATGGTGGAGGATCTGTTGCAAGTTACAATTTGGATTGTGGTCTTGCCCAGAGTTAGTTGCACTTCGATAATCTCGGATGCATTATGCTGAGCAATTAGCCTGGATTTGTGGATATCCTTAATGAATATGGACACGGCTCCACCTTTAGTGTTTCGGTCCAGGTTAGATGGCCGAAAGGTGTGGTATGAATTATAGCCTGGTAATGCAGGGGTGCTCTCTGGAGCCTTGAATCAGGTCTCTGTCACTGCACAGATGTCGATGTTCTCCATTTTAAGGTGTGCCTTGAGTGAATGCATTTTGAGGTTTAGATTTCTAGCATTGAATAGCATTACCCTCAGATTTTGCTTGCTTGTACCTGTTACGGTGGTGAATTTGTCATTTGAACCTTGCCTGAAAAAGGCACTATAGGGGTGGCAAGAGCCTTAGCCAGTATCCGGAATCCCAAGGGCGACAGGTGCAGGCCATCTCTGGCAAAGCATTGTGGTCTGTCGATCATGTCATCCCAGGTAGACAGGTACTGGATCTCCTTAGAATGACACCAGAAGCGTAGCCAATTGTTGAAGTCAATCATTTTGTCCTTGTACTGTGGTATCATTCTGGATGATGGCAGGATGCTAATCAGGGCTAGTGTCATACCTCCCTGGGCTACAAGATCGGAGAGCTCCTCCATGTCTCTTTTCAAGTAGTCCAGGGAGGTACGTCTCAGGTCATTCACACTAACATGGACAATGACGGAATCATATTTGTACTTGTTGTGGAGTGACCTGAGTACATGTGTTATGTGACGGATCCTGGCACCCGACAGACAGCTGACAATAACTTTCTCCTTGTTTAGCCTGGTGAGTGGAACATCAATGTGCCTGACCATAGAGTCACCTTTGACTAGAGTGTTGGGTATGTTATTATGCCTTATGGGTTGTGGTTGAGTGGCACACTGAGTTTGTGGGCTATGTGTCATTTGCGTTGTGTTGGGGGTGGCGGTTGCATAAGTTTCTGCTTTGGAGGTCTCTGTTGCTTGAGCAGATTATTATTGAGAGCCTCCGCAAATGTAGGTGTGTGATGTTCTTTGTGTTTCACTGTTGCAGTCATTACATTAGGGTAATCTGCTGGCAGGTTGCCCTCAGTCGGCCTGAATTCCAAAGTCTTCGGTCCTGCGTCGGTTGCTGTCTTCTCTTCCATGACGTCAGGTCGTCAGGGGTATAAAACATGCAGCCGACACCATTTCTTTAGTCTTTAGTGCCCGAAGCAGAAGCATTTTGCTAGTGCCGGTCGGCCGACTACTGAAATATTCGAGTTTGAGTTTCAGAACCGAAGTCTTCCCTAAAGCTAAGTACCCCATTGGGAAACTTTTTTCTTGCTTTTTACTGATGTCAGAAAAAGTTAATAATTGTACTACTTGTGGGAAGCAAATACCTCATAAGGATTTCCATTTATACTGTATTCCTTGCCTAGGCCCTGATCACAACGTGCCTGGCTGTCAGTTTTGTGCTAAATTTAGCCCAAGCACTATTAATATTTTTTATCAAAATATTTTGGAAACAGATTTAGCTACCCAGAAATGTTGTCGGATAGCAATGTGACTACTGGAGTACATAAAAAATGCAAAGAAAAGCACAGAGAAAGACAGTTGAGATCCAAAACCGACGACGAAGCTTCTCCTAAGCCAATCTCCGGTTCGCCGGTACTCAGTGAGACGCCTTTGCAGCCCCTGATACCCGCTACCTTCGAGTCGCAGGCCTCTACCGACACCCATGTGGAGTCCGGCATGGCGCAAGATACTCAAGGTATTGGACCTACGGATTATCTCTCTCGGATGGCACCGGCTTCTGAGGGTGTATTCAGACCTCAACATTTGTACATCAAATCGACGACAGCTGCAAAACCAAAGCAAAAGCAACTTATAAACCTAAAAAAAGATGCATGAGCCATGTGCACAGGCCGCCATGCCTAAAAAACAGATGATCAGAATGGCTGAAAACCTTATTACTTTGATCAGGGGTACCCATCCCCCTCCAGATAAGAGACCTAGGCAAGACACTGATTATGAATCTTCAGATCAGGTTTCTATTTCTTCTGATTCCTCTTCTGATCAGGAATTATCTATACCTCCCTATGAGGATTCTGATGCTGAGGAGTCTATTCTCAGAATCAAAAAAGAGGCTCTGGGATTTCCTTCTTCCCACTCAGCACAAGCCTTTAGCCATTCCCCCTGTTTTAGACATTGTGGATGATGTGTTTTTGGAGTCGAGCTTGACCCCTGACTCCTTACCTCAGGCTCCCAGTAAGCCTGACAGATATTACAGGGTCCCTAACTCACATAAATTTTTATTTAGAAACCCTGCTGCTGATCCTGAAACTATTTCATAGGGTCCAAAAGGAGTTAAAGCTTCAACAGCAAAACAACCCTACCCCATCTGACAGGGATTCAAGGGCACTGGACAGATGGGGAAAAAAGGTTTATACGTCTGCAACCTTGGCAATCAGGGCCTTAAACTGTCAATTTCATATGCTTAAGTACCAACAACATGTTATGGGATTGCTGAAACAGAAAATTATGTTGATTTCAGAATGTGCAGAAAATAAAGAATTGCAGGAATTATTGCATGCAGCTGAACAAGTTGGAAAGCATACTTTGCAATGTTGTTTTGATTCTTTAGAGGCCTCCTGCAGGGCCGCAGTTACTGGATCTGTGATTAGGAGGCATGCCTGGTTAAAGGAACAAAATTTGCCTGACCATGTTAAAGCTAAATTGCTAGATGCACCTTTACAGCATGATTCTCTGTTTGATATTAAGGCAGAAGAGGTTTTAAAGAAAAAGGAAGACAAAGCTAAGTCTTTGCAAACTGTTAAAGACTTCTTACAAGTGCAGCCACCCAGTAGACACTGGCCTACAAAAATTGGTCCTTTCCTGTATCAGACAGAGCTCAAAGGGGCAAATCTAGATGCCCTAAGGGTTCCAGATACCAGGTGCAATACTCTTACAGGTCAAAGCAATGGGGCGCATCCGCCTCCAAATCTGGAGGAGATAAAGCACAAACCTACAGAAAGCAATCCCAATGACTTCCCTCTGCCTACACCAAGCACTTATCTTTTGGCAGCACCCATAGGGGGAAAATTAGCACTTCTTGCTCACAATTGGCAGTTAATAACCCAGGACAAGTGGGTACTAAACATCGTATCACAGGGATACAGATTCCATTTCCACACTCTGTCAATGACAAATGGTTGGCCAGATCTGCCAAAAAATCAGTGGGCAGAGGCACAGAAACAGGTTACGTCTCCCATGGATATGGGGGCGATTCAAACCGTACCAGAACAGGAAAAAGGACAAGGTTTTTACTCAAAACTGTTCTTGATACCCAGAAAGGACAAGGCCCGGCGACCAATACTGGATTTATCAATTTTGAACACATACCTGGACATTCCAAAATTCTAAATGCACACTTTGCAGCAGCTTCTAGGCTTGGCTGGTGACTTTATACCTAAAAGAGGCATACCTGCATGTCCCAATAAGACAGTCATGCAGACGATACATCAAATTCAAGGCTGGCTTAATGCATTACCAATTCTCTGCACTGCCCTTTGGCTTATCTACTGCGCCCAGGGTCTTTACAAAGTGCCTGGCACCAGTAATTGCATTTTACAGACAAAGAAGTGTACAAATTATACCCTTACTTGGACTGAGAGAACAAGGACACTCTTCTACGACACCTGGCATTTGTGAAAAGGCTTCTAACATGCCTAGGGTACACAATAAACGAAAAGAAATCACAACTGGTACCCTCTCAAAAGATAACATTCCTGGGTGCAAGCTTGAATACAACTTCCCAGATGGCATACCTCACGCCAGACAAACAAAGGCAACTGATTACTTATTTCAAACTGATGGCAACAAAAACCCAGTCTTCTGCAAGACAAATTCTGCAGGCTCTGGGCTTCATGGCATCCTGCATCCTACTAATTCCATATGCAAGACTGCATATGAGGAAACTTCAATGGTATCTAAAATGTTTATGGAGTCAACATTCACACAGTCTGGAAACAATGATTCCTCTCATTCCCTGCCTGCAACAGGAGTTTCTATGGTGGGCAAAGGCCTGTCACCAAAACATGGGACGGCCCTTCTCTCTACTCCCTGCCAGCCAAACCTTAACAACAGACGCATCAGATTATGCCTGGGGGGCCCACATGGCAGGAAGATGCATTCAGGGCATATGGGCACCAAAACAAATGCATCTACATATCAACCAGAACGTGATGCTAGCTGTTCAAAATGCCCTAACAGCCTTCAAGGACTTACTTCATCCAGGACAACTACTGATAAAGACGGACAACACCACAGTCATGTGGTATATAAACAAGCAAGGGGGGCACACACTGATACCCCCTTTGCAGATTAGCCATGGCACTGTGGGACACAGCTTTGACCTACCAAATACATCTTCAAGCTCAATTCCTGCCAGGAAAACAAAACACTCTGGCAGACGATTTAAGCAGAGACCTTATGGATTCTCACGAGTGGAAATTAAATCCACAAGTCTTCAGCATGATAACAGAGAAATGGGGGAGCCCAGCCATAGATCTATTTGCCTCTCCTCAAAATTATCAATTGAAAAGATTCTGCACAAGGACTTATCACAGACAAGCATGGAAAGTGGACACCCTATCCTTCAGATGGAAAAACCTATCAGTTTACACCTTTCCTCCTCTGCCTCTTCTACCCAAGGCCGTCCTAAAAGTCGGAGAGGAGAAGCCAAAGGTGATATTAATTGCCCCAGACTGGCCCCGTCAATACTGGTACCCAGTCCTAAGGAACTTGTCTCAATACCCAGCTTGGACCTTTCCTCAAAGACCACAACTACTGTCCCAGCAAAACAATCAGATCCTGCACAATCAACTACAGACCCTGAACCTGGCAGCATGGCTAATCATGTAATCATACAAACGATACCTCTCAGTAAAGCTGTGATGGATATCATTTTGGAAGCCAGAAGGCCTAGTACTAGAAAATCTTATGCTGACAAATGGAAAAGATTCTGTGCTTGGAATCAAGCACAAGGAACTGATACAGCAGAACTACACATTCCTCTGATATTACAATACTTAACTGAGATGCTTGACAAAGGCCTATCTTTCTCATCAGTCAAGATCCATGCCTCTGCCATTTCGGCTCATTACAATACAGAACCACCAATCTTTTCTCATCCTTTAATAAAGCAGTATCTTTTAGGAGCCAAAAATGTAAGGCCTCCTAGAAGATCACCATTACCTGCATGGGACCACATTTATGTGTTGTAAAAGCTCACCCTGCCTCCATTTGAACCAGCTGCTACCACTGATATAAAGTTCTTATCATGTATGACAGCTCTGCTACTAGCAATTACTTCAGCAAGAAGAGTTTCAGAGCTACAGGCCCTCATGGCTGTAGAGCCTTTTATCATATTTCACCCAGACAGGGGTGTCTGAGGACAAATCCTACTTTTATGCCTAAGGTGGTTTCCAGTGTGGCTCTTAACCAAACAATTCATCTGCCAACCTTTTATCCAAATCTGCAGAACAAAGGGGAGAGAATTCTGCATTCCTTGGATGTACATAGACAGCTAAGATTCTACTTGAGCAGGACTAAAGCTCTAAGAAAAACTGAGCCATTACTAGTGTCATATTCTGCAGGATCAGAAGGAAAGGCTATTTCAAAGCAGACAATTTCAAAGTGGGTAAGCCACTGCATCCGTTTCTGCTACATACACCATGGTAAACCTGTGCCCAAGGACATTCGGTCTCATTCCACCAGAGCTGCAGCTACTTCAGCAGCCTTTCTCAGAGGAGTATCAACCAAAGACTTTCTAGATGCTGCTACTTGGAGTTCTGTTCACGCTTTTACAAAGCATTAACATTTGCCTCTCTACTCTTAAGTCCAGGGCAGGTTTTGCCACTGCAGTGCTGCAGGGACTTATAGCAGCACCTAATGCTATTTGCTCCAGCCTCCCAACCCTAGCTTTGGGATTCTACCCAAATATAATGACTGCAACACTGAAACACGAAGAACATAGTACAGTTGTGTACACTTACCATAAATGTAGATGTTCGAGTTTATTCACTGTTGCAGTCCAGGTTACCCTCCCGCCATCTCCCTGTCATTCTACAGTTTATCTTTCCTTCTCTATCTTCTACAACCTATGTGGTGTATTTGCTTGTAGATGAAGGTAAAGTTTATTTTGATGCGTGCATATATAAAATATTGCTACCTTTTTGGGGGCACCTGACATCGGGGGCAAGAAAAACTAAAGAAAATGGCGTTGGCTGCATGTTTTATACCCCTGACGACCTGACATCATGGAAGAGAAGACAGCAACTGACGCAGGACCCAAGGCTTTGGAATTTAGGCCGACTGAGGGCAACCTGCCAGAAGATTACCCTGATGTAATGACTGCAACAGTGAATACACTTGAACATCTACATTTATGGTAAGTGTACAGAACTGTACTTTTTGTGTTGCTATGTGTGTGTTTTTTGCTGGTATAGGTTTTGAGGGACTTTGTGATGAGTGTGGTGTGGTGCAAGTCTTTACCTTCTCCTCGACTGTCTAGTCCAGTCTTGGGTAAAGAGAGCTTTGCTTCCAGTTTGGCTATATAAGTGCATCTCTCACAGGTTGTAGTTTTGAGTGGTAGGAGGAGAGGGTTGTCTGTGTACATGAGGCAATTGCCCCAAGATGCCCAGATTCATCAGGGAGACAGGAGAAAACACCAGCAGCTGACCCTTAGACACGCCTGGATATGTGCTTATTTATTCAGTACTAAAAACCGTTTTCCTTTATACAAGTGAAGAAAGTTGAATGCTGTAGTAATTTGTAGCTTATTTAGTGCTTACGAGTTCTGAACAAGTGCTGAGCTCAAAGAAACAGATTTGAGTGCTAAAACTAGAAAACTGGCTAGTTCTAAGGGAAAATTTAAGGGCAGACTTTATGGCGCCAGGAATAGTTTAACAGCTAAGTGGAGATGCATAAAGTGTATTTTTTTATATAAAAGTAGCAAATGAACAAACTTATTTAAACAAATTGACCAATAAAAAGCTAAAAACTGAGCCCTGTTCCAGCAGTCTTCCATCAGACAAGTTCTAACCGCACACTCCTGCCACTAGGGTGCAGAGGAACCTTCTCCAAAAAAAGATGGTCTGGATTAGTGCTCAAGTTATACAAACAAAGCTAGATTCAGCAGGTCTGAATTTAGTCTATGCTATAGCAAACAAGGCGTACCAATTTCAGAAAGAAACAGTTCAAATAAGCAGGCACAATAAGCCTTTAACCAGAAACTCCCAGCTCAGAAGGGCAGAATCTACCCTCTTGTCCCACAAGAGTGCAGACCACACCTTCTTAATGTAAAATAATTGGCCCGAAGCCCAAGTGCTTAAAACCAGAACTCATACACTCTTAGAGTAACAGACACTAAGCCTTCAGTCAGCAACTCCCAACTTAGAAGGATGTAAGCTACCTGTCCTGCCACAACAGTGCAGACCACAAACCTTCTTAATGTAAAACAACTGGTCTGAAGCCCAAGAACTTCAACCAAAGGCTTAGAATAACAGTTACAATTTAATCAGGCTACTAACAAGCAGTAATAAATGCAGCAGAATAAATGTAATAAAGTAGGAAGAAACACAAATACAGTAAAAGCAGATGAATAAAGTGCAATTTTTTTAATATAACAATAGTAAACGAGCAAACTGATTTAAACAAATTACCCAATTAACCAGTAAAACAGCTCAGAACTGAGCCCTGTTCCAGCAGTCTTCAATCAGACAAGTTCTAACTGCGCACTCCTGCCACTAGGGTGCAGGGGAATCTTCTCCAAAAAGAAGATGGCATGGATTAGTGCTCTAGTTATACAAACAAAGCTAGATTCAGCATGTCTGAATCTGGTCTGTGCTACAGCAAACAAAGTGACCAGTTTCAGAAAGAAACAGTTCAAATAAGCAGCCACAATAATCCTTTAACCAGAAATTCCCAGCTCAGAAGGGCAGAATCTAACCTCTCCTCCCACAAGAGTGCAGACCACAAACCTTCTTAATGTAAAATAACTGACCTGAAGCCCAAGTGCTTAAAGCAGAACTAATATACTTTTAGAATAACAGACACTGAGCCTTCAATCAGCAATTCCCAATTTAGAAGGATGTAAGCTATCTGTCCTGCCACAACAGTGCAGACCACAAACCTTCTTAATGTAAAACAACTGGTCTGAAGCCCAAGTGTTTAAACCAAAAGGCTTAGATAACAGTTACAGTTTAATCAGGCTACTACCAAGCAGTAATAAATGCAGCAGAATAAATCCAATTGAGTACTTTTAAGAAGACGCAAAAGCAAAATAAAATGCAATTTTTTATGTAAAGTGCAAGGAGAGAGGAAGGAGGAGCAGAGGTTAAGAACCTAAGTGGGTTGGACTTCTCATATGTTCTCTGTATTAAGTAGAGTGAACACCAGACTGGGAGGGGTGTCCCAGATCAAATTTACAGTAGGGGCGGGCAATTGCAAAGACACCATCTATAGCAACACCACAAGAATGGGGGGGACATTTTCAGGACAGATGAGAACAGAAAACAATGCCAGAAAATATATAAAACAATTCAGTCAGGCAAAATTAAGACAATGCAGACATAAAAACATTATGGATCCAAATAGTAAAAAAAGTGCTAACAAATACCAGCCTGATCCCCTCTCTACTGTATGGTGCTCTCATTTTTACTTATCTACATGCTTCTCTTAAAATCAAATTCCAATCTTGTTACTATAAAATTGCTAAGTTTGCCACTAGCTTATCATACCACTCCCACCACTGCAGTGTCCTGAAGGAGCTTAACTGGCTAGAATTCCCTCTCTACCTTTACTTACCTACAGCTATCAACTGCACAGAAGCTAATACATAAACTTGATAGCTGTCCAGCCCTAAAATCCATCCTGCAGACCCACATTCCCCCCTGAAAACTCCCCTCAATCAGTAGAAAACTCATAGACGTACACAAACCTAACAAAAGAGCAGGTGAGTGTCTCTATTCTTATGCTATAGCTAAACTATAGAACAACCTACCAAATAATATCACCAGTATAGAAAACTCCAAAATGTTCAAGTTCATACTAAAAAACTACTACTACTACAGTTCCTGGACATGTCTTTGCCCAACAACAAACATGTAATTTCCCACTTTCCTATGTTACTTACCCTCCCTCCTCTCATCTTCCACCCACCCTCAAGCATCGTACCAACCGTATTCTTCTATGCCCACCCCACATTCTTTCTGCTTATAACTTAGCATTCCACCTTCAGCTGTCAGCCGTCTCTCTTCTTGGGACTGCTTAATATAGCACTTCACATGTACTCCTAGTAACTAACTCTTTTGTACATTCTCTACTACCAGTGTGCCTCTAAAACAATGTAATGTTGTCTTAAATATATGATAAATTTACTGCTGTTGTTTAAGTTACTGTTGGGCCATCTCCAAAACCACATAATTTTCTGTGGTTTTATTTTAATGTCTATTATATACTGTGATAAATATACTGCTCTTGTTCCTAAGTTTACTGTTGGAGCTTTTCTCCCCGGGCCTCCGCTGAAAATGGGTTTCAGACTTTCCCAGTCACCAAATATCAATACATAAATATATATATATATATATATATATATATATATATATATATATATATATATATATGTGTGTGTGTATATATATATATATATATATATATATATATATATATATATATATATATATATATATATATATATATATATATATATATATATATATATATATATATATATATATATATATATATATATATATATATATATATATATATATATATATATATATATATATATATATATGTAGATGTGTGTGTGTGTGTTTACACACAGGGAAAAGCTGCCGCTTGCTATAAAATTCTCCCCTTTTGGGTTAAAACTCATACAGTTAGTTACTAATGCTGGGGACATATAGACATATATGAGTTGTTTGCAGAGAGAGAGATGCAGTAGTTACATTTCTAGATGAAAAAAGTACTGAACAATATTTGCAACTGGTTTGCCTTCATTCTATTCCAGTTTTTCTTCTAATGTTTTAGAACAAAACAAGTTTGTCTGTTTTGCACATCTGTTACTGACTCGTTTATTGAGAAGCATTCTGCATTAATGTAACACCAGATAATAAGCTTTATGAAACCGGGATGTCCTCCCACCCTTGCTGACAGTGAGATCCTAAGATGTAATTTGTAGTTAGGATTTGAATGTGGAGGTGCAGCCTCTTCCATAAATCGCAACAAGTCAAACTAGCAGTAGGGAGAAAAGGCAGTCTCAAGAAATTGGAACTTAAATATTTTGTTTTTATTAATATTACTCTAATCCATGTAATGCAATTGAAACCAGCATGAACAGACCTGGCAGTGCTAGAAGATCTGTGGAGATGCATGCTGAAATATCTTATAAGTATCACATTGCTGTATCATGTTAGTTGTTGAACAGGGGATTTTATAGGTTCATAGAAGGTTACTAGGCTAACGACCATATCATCTGCAAATAAAATAAACTTTCTTGATTGTCATATCAGTTATATCCTTGAATTTGAGGCCCTTATTTTCTTTGCCAGTGGTTCTAAATATAATGCAAATAAAAAGCGGTTAGAGGACACCCCTGCCAGGTTCCTGTGCTCAAATAGAACCTAGAGAGAGAGGCCCCCCCCAAACTTTAATTTTCACTTCCAATCACTGCTGTGGCCTCCTAATCAACGTTATTATTTTAACAGGAACAAAGATGAAACGTACCACCAAGGTTGTCGTGAGACGAACATGTCACGTTAAAAACCAAATTCTTTATTACAAACAATAAAAAGTAGCATAAAACAAAGTTTTAGGGTGGATAAGCTCTTTCTTTAAAAACCTTCTTCAGATCCTCACCCATTAACCAATGATTTTTTCTTATAAAAGAAGTAATAGCCAATCAAGAGTCAGGAACAAGCTGGACCAATGAGCTTCTCAAACTGAATCAATCATTTAGCATATCAAGATGACCAATGAGAGACTATCGGAAATTATTTCTTCCAATCAGGAGCATGCCAGTCTCAAATTCATTCAGAATAACAGTATTAGCTGTTGCCTTATGTAACAAAAATCTTTTAGTACATCCAGTGACTGGATTGAAATACTATTTCCATGGAAGAGCTACTTGTAAGAGTGCTAACATTGTTTACATATCCACTTGCATGTCCTGTCCCACCTACTGTGTAGGCAGAACCAGTAGACCATTTAAAGAACAGATTCTACGACACGTATCTGATATTCGTAACAGTGTTGAGACCAATGCCTTATATGAGCATATTAAAAAGAACAAAACACACCGGTTTCAATTTATGGCCATAAGTATGCTAAGAGAGAATTTGAGAAGGGGTGAAGTACGTAACAACACTGAACTACAAGAAACTTAAATGGATTGTGGAACTCAGAGCCGATCGTCCACCTGGTTTAATCCCATTTTAAAAGCAAGAGTCCTTGTCGAGAAATACAATTGATCTAATGTAACATGCTGATTGCTTTATGGACTTGAGTATATACGGGCTATGTATTCTGTTGTCTTACTTTCTTTCTCTTCATATAAGGAGAAGGTGCTTTTGACAACACTTGATTGGTTACTTTGGTCTTGCAATTACTAATGGCTATTGCCATATTTACATTTGAAGATATTTTTCTCGATCGGCTGGTTGCAGCTGTCACTGTGCACAGTCACTTGATCAGAAAAAGAGAGTTCCAAGAAACAGAGCCATTTTACTGTTAGAAAAGAAAAATCATGCTATCATTCAGGAAGGCTTGCATCTAAGTCAGCATGGGTATCGTATTTTGCTCCTTAGTTTCCTTTTGCTTCTACTGGGTGTTTTCACTGGTTCTTTTCCTTTTATGAATATGAATAGTCAAGGTCTAATTTCTATTGGAAGATGAGCTTCCTGACTATGAATAGTCATGGCTTGGTTCTTATTGGCAAAAAAGCTTCCTGATTAAAGACGATTGGTCCTTTTGTTATGCTAAATAGCTGGTTCAGTATGACTAGTTCATTGGACCAACTCGTTCCTGTTTTGTGTTGATTGGTTCTACTGTTATTCTGAATGAATTTGAGACTGGCATACTCCTAATTGGAAGAAATAGTTTCTGATAGTCTCTCATTGGTCATCTTGATATGCTAAATGGTTGATTCAGTTTGAGAAGCTCATTGGCCCAGCTTGTTCCTGATTCTTGATGATTGGCTATTACTACTTTTATAAGAAAAATCATTGGTTAATGGGTGAGGATCTGAAGAAGGTTTTTACCTTCATTTACCTGTTTATCAGAATCTCCCTTTTTTTAATCCAGAACAAAGGGTCACGCTGTCCAAGATCAATGAGCAGGGAGAGAAAGAAAAGGAAATTCACTTAAGTGATGAGCTTGAGACAGATTCATTGTTTTTTAACATCTCAGATAAAGAGCTGACTGCTATGGAATGAGCTGTTTTAGAGAAAGGGTTGCCTTTCATATACACTCTCCATTCGCCATTAAATGAATTTACCACAGACATAAAGTGTTTTGGAAGGAATGTTACACTCAAATATATTTTTGGTAATGATCATGAACAAAGTGAAAAGATACAAAGGCAATATAAAAAAAACCTAGTACTTTTGTACCACTTTTCCATCCGGTGCTCAACACTTATTCGTCTGTGTGAAGATGAGGTCGCTCAGTTGAGGCAAGGTGGTCATCATAAACAGTTTTGCAGTTTTAGTACTGAAGAACATCAGACGATGACTAATCTAATGAAAAGAAAGGACATAGTCATAAGACCTGCAGATAAAGGTGGAGCAATCGTGGTAATGAACAGCAACCATTATACTAGCAAGATGGAGTGCATGTTGAATGATAGATGCACCTTTAACAAAATAAACAGGAAGGCTGTGACGAAACTCATCAAGGAAATGCAGGATATATTGTAAGACAAACTGATGACTCAAAGTATTACTCGGGAACAGTATAATTTCTTTGATGTTATGAATCCAACAATTCTAACTATGTGGTCTACCAAAGGTGTGCAAGAATGAACAAGATCCATCTATGCGTTCGATAGTCGCAGGTAGAGGGTGGATCACGGAACTACTCTCTATCTTTGTGGAGGACGAAATAAAGCAACTACCTAGAGCTAGAACAGTACTACGTAACACACCTCAGTTCCTTAACCGCCTTTACGAGGAGATAGGCACTAGGACTAATTATGAAGGCCTACTACTTGTGACCATGGACATTCACAGCCTCTTTACTGTAATACCAAATGACTTTGGTATTGAATGTATTAGAAAATTTGGCCCAGCAAATGATGTTGACACCTTCCTCATTTGTAGCCTATTAGAGCTACTGCTTGAGAATAATATTTTCATCTATGGAGATGTGTATTATTGGCAAAAATGGGCTGTTGCCATGGGTACCCCATGCGCTAATAGCTATTCTAACTTGGTCTTGGCCCAATGGGAAAATGATTGGGCGATAGACCCAAATAATACATGGAACACGCAGCTGGTTTCAAATGACAGTTTTGTGGATGATGTCTTTATTGTCTGGGAAGGGGACAAATGCAGTTTCCATAAATTCATTGGTTACTTGGAAAGTACCACTGACTTCCTTGTGTTTGAGCTGAAAGTGTCATCTAGAACTATTGATTTTCTGGATGCAAGGTTGACCTTGGAAGACACAAAAGGAATAGACACCAGCATTTTCAGAAAGCCCACCTGGCTCAGTCATATGTTACATCAGACGAGCATGTACCCAAGGCACATCTTTCACAACCTAGTCAAGAACCAGGTAACGTGAGTATCCAAATAGTGCACACGCACTGATGATTACTTGGATCAACATAAGAAATTAGTCTCCGTTTTCACTAAAAGAGGTTACAAAAGGAACAAAGTATATATGAAATCTGATGAAGCAGTGGAAATAAAGGAGAGTAGAGGATGTCCCTACTACTCACAAGATTGCAGTAGTGTAATGACTGTGCTTAGACAATGAACTAATCGTTGGAGATGTACTTTAACCTACAGTTCCAATAATGCCTGTGTAAGTGGGATAATCAAGAAATATTGGCCGATTCTGTTTTCCGATCCAAAAATCAGGAACATAGTGGGTGATTCCCCAAGTTTCTCTTATAAGAATAGAAAAAAATTAAAAAGGCTGTTATGTCAGAGTGATGGTTTTGGTAGTGGACAAAATCTGTGTGATATTTCTGATGCATGGAAAGGGACTTGGAGATGTGGTTTTTGCAAGGCTTGTCCACATATTTGTAACAAAAATGTGTTTGTACATCAATTACTGGAGTCAAATACTATTTCAATGGAAGAACAACTTGTAAGAGTGCAAACATTGTTTACATAGCCACTTGCATGTCCTGTCCGGCCTACTATGTAGGCAAAACCAATAGACCAGTTAAAGAATGGATTCTGTGACACTTATCTGATATTCGTAACAGTGTTGAGACCAATGCCTTATATGAGCATATTAAATACAACAAAACACACCAGTTTCAATTTATGGCAATAAGTATGCTAAGAGAGAATTTGAGAAGGAGTGATATGTGTAACAACACTGAACTATCAAAAAGACTCATTCAAAACTAGGGCTCCTTTACCATAACAAGAAATTCCTTACCTCTGAAGATAGGATTACTCTCTCTCTTAGTTACCTTCTACCCAATCCAATGTACAGTTCTCCAATTCTCACAAATCGTAGCTCAGCACTCCTGACCAAACTTGAATCTACATACAACAAGGTTGCTAGATTTGCTGTCCAACAAACCTACAAATCCCATCACTGTCTCTCTCTAAAACACCTAAACTGGTTTGAATTACCCCACCAGTTTCTTCACTCTCAGCTCCAGATCCATTCTATCCTATACCAGCCTTCCTACTGCCCAGCACTATCCCCTCTCATCTCCAGTTATTCTCCCTCCAGACCTCTCCAAAGCTCTAACCAAGACCTACTGCAAATCTACAAACCCAAGTCCAAAGTTGGATACAACATGTACAGCTATCACCCCACTATTGCTTGGAATAGGCTCCCACTAGAAATCAGGACCCTTACACATCCTAAACAATTTAAGACAGCCACCAAAGAGCACTTTAAAAGTCACTGGTTCTGCCACTGCACTCTCTCTCCTTAAACATCCCCTACTTCTCATACCTTAATCTACTTTCTGACCTTAACTCACACTTCTCACTAGCTCTCTCTAATCTTCCTTGACTACTCTTTCTACTGTCTTCTAAAATCTATTAAGCAAATCGCCTCTGAGAAAGATTCTATTGTAATTGTCTTGCCTTCATGCAACTACATTATGATAAAACTGGGTTTTTGTAACCACTTACCCCAAAAACTTTATTCATCTTAGACATATTTCTTTTTATACATCTTGAAATAGTTTTGCTATACTTCTGATTATTGACACTGTAAAACATTGTATTGCTACTGCCTTGCAATAATCCTGTAACATTGATGTTTAATGCTAATTTATAATGAAAATTGTTTAATATGTTGGAGCTTTTCTCCCTGGGCCTCTGCTGAAAAAGGGCTCTTCAGCTCAGTCAGACAATCCCGGTCAACAAATTTAAAATAAATAAATGAAAAAAATAAGCTACAAAAAACTAGATGGATTATGGAACTCTGAGCAGATCGTCCTCCTGGTCTTAATGGTGATATCCCCCTTAAGCCCATTTTAAAAGGAAGAGGCCTTGTCAAGAAATGCAATTGATCTAATGTAACATCCTGATTGCTTTACGGACTTGAGTATATACGGGCTATGTATTCTGCTGTCTTGCTTTCTTTCCCTTCATGTAAGGAGAAGGTGTTTTTCACAGCAGTTGATTGGTTACTTTGGTCTTGCAATTACTAATAGCTATTGTCTTATTTACATTTGAAGATATTTTTCTCGATCAGCTGGTTGCAACTGTCACTGTACACAGTCACTTGATCAGAAAAACAGAGTTCTGCTAAAAAACAGAGCCACTTTACTGATTGAAAAGAAAAATCATGCTGTCATTCAGGAAGGCCTGCATCTAAGTCAGCATGGGCATCGTATTTTGCTCCTTAGTTTCCTTTTGCTTCTACTGGGTATTTTCACTGGCTGTTTTTCTTATATGTATATGAATAGTCAAGGTCTAATTTCTATTGGAAGATTCCTGACTATGAATAGTCATGATTGTGTTCTTATTGGCAAAAAAGCTTCTTGATTAAAGACAATTGGTCCTTTTGTTATGCTAAATAGCTGGTTCAGTATGACTCGTTCATTGGACCAGCTTGCTCCTGTTTTTTGTTGATTGGTTCTACTGTTATTCTGAATAAATTTGAAACTGGCATGCTCTTGATTGGAAGAAATAGTTTCTGATAGTCTCTCATTGAGCATCTTGATATGCTAAATGGTTGATTCAGTTTGAGAAGCTCATTGGTCCAGCTTGTTCCTGATTCTTGATGATTGGCGATTATTCCTTTTATAAGAAAAAGCATTGGTTAATGGGTGAGGATCTGAAGAAGATTTTTTACCAAAAGCACTTATCCACCCTAGAACTTTGTTTTATGCTACTTTTTAGTGTTCATATTAAAGAATTTGTTTTTTTAACATGGAGTGTTCATCTCACGACAGCTTTGGTGATATGTCTCATCTTTGTTTCCTGTATTTTCATTACTTGTTGAGACCACCTTTGGTAACGTAACATTTTTTGTTTTTATGTTATTATTTTATCAGGGAATGCAAATGCTTCTATGGCCCTTCTCAACAAATGCAAGCTTTCTCTGCATCAAGACCAACCAATAAGAGTGTTATTTTCTTACGTTCTGCTTCCGTCTGGATCATCATTATTCTATTAATGTCAAATGTTTGCCTCCCTTCCACAAAACCACATTGATCCATATCTATCAATTTTGGCATCAACTTTGCCATTATTTTAGGCATTATAGACATAAACACTTTATAATCATGGTTTAGAATCAAAATGGACCTATATGAAGCTGGATCTGATGAGTCTTTACCATCTTTACATATTACATTACAGCCACCACAGCTTTCTTCCAGAATGTTGCTGCTTCTCCTCCTTTTAAAATAGCATTAAACAAAACCTTCTAGATCTTTATCACTTTCTTCCCTTCTAGCTTCCAAACTTCCACAAGAATGCCATCTGTTCTGGGAGACTTTCCTATAAACTGGTTATATATCACCATTTTACCCAATCTTGGAATGTTCATCCATCTTCTGAAAATTAGGAAGCATGTTACATGAGGAATGATGTTAACTTCTATATCTTTTTTTGTTTGTCTAAAGTTGTACAAGTCAGCCTCTACCACTGGTAGTTGCACACATATTCTTTTTGTGCACCTGTACAATTGTAAGTGTACCACAGTTTTGTTTTATTTATTTTTTTTTATTTATTTTGCAAAAGTCTGTCCAAGGGTATGCCTAAAAATGTGTCTTTGAACCAATGTCCCACCTAGTTAACATAATTAAAAAATAAGGATTTCATGTGCAATACAGGAATAAGGGCAATCAGCTTAACCACAAGACTATATAAATAACTGTATTAGAAACATGTCTAAGAACTTGAATAAAAGTCACATACACTCAGTATTTTAGTAATAATAATATGATTGGCTGGAATCATTGTTTTTGTTTCAGTAAAATGCCCATCTGCAATATACCACTTTAACATATTTAAATGTAATATTAGAGTCTATGAAAAAAGATGATAATGCTGGTTCATATCGATTAACATTTAAAATGCAGGACATATTGAATGATTTACTGTTACCTCTGATTCTAATTTTAAATTGATTTTATTATGATTACCAGATGTAGACCACTTGTATGAATATTGCTGGAATGGTATTAATTAAAAATAAGGGAAACAGAGAAGGTGTTTTTGATTGTAGATTAGTTTTTTTTTTGTTCTGAATGTTGATTACAAAAATGTAGCCAGCATGATTATTGCAAAAATGTTTAATTTGTGTCAGATCTAATAACTCTTTTCCATCTTGAGATTTTCCTTACTTAGGAAGATATATACACTTGTAGTATTGGGATCTATTATTGAAACACTAAGTTGTAAAATCTTTTAAATGTAATTTCCTTATAAGCTGTAATAATTGCAGAGCTTTTAATTTAAGTAGATTGTATTTTCCTTAGGTATTGAAATGTTACTGTATTAATATCAGTTTATTGTAGATGTTAAAACCTTACATTTGTTACTGAGGATACACAGTATAAGAACTGGAAGGAGATAAGGTTTTCTGTTTTCTTCCATAATTTTATAATAGAGTAAAGGCTTTTCTGTATAATGTCAGTGACACAATTAGAGGAGTTAAAATAAATGTCAGTCAGAATATGCTATTTTTGAGTTATACATATGACTTTATTAGTCATTAAATTCAAACATGAACCCAAAGAAATACGCTATTAATTTTAATTTATCATGTTTAGACAATAATATAATTAAAGATTAGCCAAGAAACATCATCTCAGCTAAATATTTTTTCCTGGGGCAGTGTTACTTAGACATATTCTGACAGTGAATCAGCTGAAGTTTTTAGTTATATGATATCCCTCATAAATTCAGGGCTATTGAAATAAATTTATTAAACATTTTATGAGAAAATAAAAGGTACTTTTTATTTATAACATTTTCCGTGTGGATCGGTTCATGCCCTAATATCCTATGGTTTATTCATAATTTTATTTGCTGTTTTGCATGTATTATGTCTGCAGTGGCTTGCTAGTCCAAGTCATATTTTGTAGTATGGAGGCTCTTCAAGATTTCCCTTGTAAACATTGATTTTAGACCCTTGATCCATAAGGTTTTAGCTGTTAAAAGATCTGAAAGGATGTAGATGGCAGTTGTATTTAGACAGTTAACTTGGCTTCAGTAATGGAACTTAACAGTTTGTATTCAAGATAAGTTATTACCAATAGATGCAGATTCTTGACTTGTAGAACAAATTGTAGAGTTTCAGTTACAACAAGGTATGTTTATACAGTTCTATGAAGTGTACTACACAGATATTAGTACAGCATTGCGTATTATTTTGGTTTCTTAAATTCTTAATGCTTTATACAATATCATCTAAACTGTTAAATTAATATTTCCACTTGTAATGGAGTTAAAAATTTACAAAAGATTGAACTTTCTCTTAAGGTTCAGCAGTGAGTCAAATTGTATAAACTGATGATTGGAAATTTAGTTATGTCAGCAACTGTCAGATATAAATCTAAGATGTAATTTTGTGTCAGTTATTACAAAACTATACCAGTGAATATGTATCATGTAAATTGGGGGGGGGGGGGTTGTATAAGACATAGATAATTAAGGAATTTGAGAGCATCCAGGGAAGGAGAAATCATTATCCATTTTAATTTTTGAGACATGTGGTTATTGTGGGGGTTGCTGTTTTTAGAGCTGGAGAGTTATTATATCTTGGAGATTTATCAATTTATTATAAGATTTTGGTGGTTGGTCAATATACTCCATTGGAATATTTTTGATTAGCGCCATTTCTTTGACATCCTACTGGCATTTGAGGAGGGCAGCAAACCAACATAGTGAATTGTTATGGGGACTGTGAAAAGGTTCTTTGGTGGTAGTTTAGAATGACCCATATTATGGAATTTGCTTTACAGATGCTATCCCCTTAGACTCCAGTTATCTTTTATTCAGATTAAGAAAGGAAGGTCCTGCACTACCTTTCCTAGAGTAGCTATGGTAGAATACCTTTCTAGACTATTATTCCTATAAATTGTATTAAATGATGTTTTTAACATGCATTTCAAATTTGTGCTATTTATTTATTTATTCTTGTTTGCATGTTTCTTTCACCCTTTCCTCCTTTTCTTTCACATTGTTTTTCTTCTTAGTTTATCATTACAGTGAATATATATTGTTGTCCCTTTGTTTTTGTACTTATGTAGTACAAGTATAACTGTAAAACTATTATTATAGAGTATTATTAGAAATTATATACTAATGAGACTGGTCCACAGAACTAACCTTCCAGCACCCAGTTAGTTGATCACCTGGCTTTACACTTGACTTTCCCCATTCTATCCCTGCTTCCTGTCTGCTAGCTAGTACCTAATCCACATCAGGAATTTGGGGATGGTTCTTTTTAGTTTTTATACTAACTTCATGTTAGGCGTTATGTCAAAGGCTTTGTTAAAGTCTAGGCTGTAACTGTATCAGTGTAATGATGCACTGCTTAAAACTAGCAGGCACGATTCCTGGACTTTATTAACACAAATAACCTTGACCTGATAGTATGCACACCCAGCAGAGGTTCAGACGTACTGGACCTGGTTTGCACCAATATAGGGGAGTGCTGCAGCCCCCCACCGGTGTCCCATCATGACTGATGAGGTCAGACCACAAAGCTGTCTACTTCAAAATAAATAACTCAGTAAATAACCCCAGCAAACCCTTAAACAGTTAGGAACTATTCCAAAGCAAATGAAATCATATTAGGCGATAGTTTGTCAAAATTCAGTGCTCCTCCTAACCCCAATTTCACAGCAACCTATGTGGAAGTGTTCACAAAGACCCTATACACCCATGTAAATTGCTGTATAGTGGCTGATGTATGTACTAGAAGAAAACTCAAAACAAACCCTAAAAACAGGCCACACTGGTGGAATCCTAACCTTAACAGGGTATATAACAAAAGGAAACAAAATCCAGAAGAGCAACACCCATAATAAGAACGCACTAACTAAACTAAAAGGAAATTAAGAGGACTAATCAAGTCCAACAAGGCCAATTATGAAGTTAAGGTAGCCTCACAGGCTAAAGACAGCCACAAGGCCTTATACAGCTATGTCTGTAACCTCAAGTGCAGCACACAGCAGTGTGCAGAACTAATGGTCAGTGTTGTCACCTTCACTGACCACAAATCTTTTGAGTGACAAGTTAAAGTCAAACTTCACCCCCTACTCCCCCTGCGAAATACTTTCAAGCATAACCCTCCCAACTTTTAGCAGGGGCCAGGTCTTGGCAGTGCTTGCCAAGTCCAAAAACACAGCCTCAGTGGACCCTGACAAATTTCTGGGATGTCTGTTAAAGAAATTGAAATATAACTTATCAGGACCACTTGAGACACTTTTTAACTATAGCCTCAAAACAGGCTTTGTGCCATGAGAATGAAGGACTGCAGGGGTTATACCACTTCACAAGGTTGGGCCATCAACCAACCGCAGAAACCTACAGACCTGTTAGTCTAACTAGTCTAATATACAAAGTCATGGAATGAACTATTATGTAAAATGATTAACAAAGACATACGCAACCTTCAGACACTGGACCCAACCCACTCAAGCTTTGTCAAGGGTAGGTCATGCCTACTAAACCTGGTGGACTTCTTTGAGAAGGTCGCCAAGGCAGTGGATAAGGAGAAAATGGGGCATGCCACGTACCTGGATCTGGCTAAGGCATTCAATAGAATACCCTACTGAGGTATAGTTGACATACTTCCCAAACTGGGCATTAATCCCTACATAACTTGCTGGATTGCCAGCTTGCTCACAAACAGGACCCAGGAAGTCAGGATTGGTGAGACCACTAGTGGGATACCTCAGGGCTAAGGGTTGGGAATCCTATTTGTCTTCTACTTCTCAGAGGTAAAGGTTAATGTCAAGGGCCTTTGGCTGACCAAGTTCACAGATGTAAATTGGGAGCTATCGTGAATTGCCCCATGACATAAACATCATATAGATGGTTCTAACATAAATGATCAGTGCCAAATTCATGGATTAAAACTCACTGTCAAGAAATGCTTTATTGTGCTTTTTGGGAAAATGGCCACCCAGGCTAATTACTCCATTGATAAAACACCTCTAAGAACTGGCCCAGTGTTCAGGGATCTAGGAACATATGTAGACAGTAATCTGGCCTTTGACCACCATGTGGCCAAAGTAGTGAGAAAAATCTGTTTTGACTATCGCATAAGTAAGTGTGTGGCATCCAGGTCCAAGGAAATCATAATGCTACTTTATTCGGCTCTTATCAGACCCATTGAGTATAATGCCCTCTTCAACATGTACCTGACAAGACATATACAACAGTTTAATTGCCCTTAAAGGTTCCTTACCAGGAGATTCCAAACTGTAAACACACTATCCTATATGGATCACCTTAAAGCCCTGTCACAATACTCAAGTCTCCTACTGGTTACTTTGAAGCAGTCTATGTCTGGCATGCAGGGCATCCTCAGATCCAGCTCTGATGGACCTTTTGCAGATTTGCAAAACAAAAAGCATTAGAACCATCAAATCTAAGTATGTAAATTTTGCTTGAGGCATAAGTAAGAGATGTTGGCGAGTAAAGTATGTGTCTCGGAAGATTCCCCTTGCTTTGGAATAAGCTCCTCATCCATGTGAAGCAAAGTTAATCACTAACCCTGTTTAAGCGTAACATTGACCAGTTAATTGGGAAATTGGAAATTCACCCTGGGTCTGCCCCCCCATGTCTCTAATAGACAGGCAGATCGTAACTATGCCCGAACCACATGACCATTAGAACCTTCCTAACATACATTGTCTTAAAAAAAACACCAGTGATACACAAGGACACAGTTGGGTTGCACAGCTAGGCTAGATAGCCTAGTGTATACCTATGAACCTATGAGCTAGGCATGTCAGGTCTCTTCTGAAGGTGACCCAGTTATAGAGACAGCAGATTAAACATGCTAAGACCTCTGCTGTGTGGTCCTGCATTTTTCTTATGGTCTGCTTGACAGATGGCTTTCTGCCTCGTCAACTAACATATACACAGCTTCTTACCACCTATAAAATTATTCGGCGTACATCTGCTGGTCTAGCACTGAAAACCATTCTGCACAACTGTGTTTCCAGTTAGTCATTCTGATCCAGTGACCAAAAACTCCTGTCTATCTGCAAACCTATCAAATCTGCTGGGCATTGTCTGTACTCTTATAAGGTTGCAAAGGCCTGGAATTCCCTTACCCATATCCATCAGGTCAATGCCTTCCCTCCCATCTTTCAAAGCCATTCTGAAAGACTTCCTAGCTAAAATTTGGCTCCTTTCTTGCTCAAAACCAGGATAAAATATATCCCTAAATGTGAAAAAGTACCTTTTCCGTTCAGTATACCTCCTTAATCTCCCTTCTTCACATGCTTCCTTACTTCTATAAAATGGTCTTCCCTGACTTTCTTTCTAAATGTACCATAAGCCTATTTTTCCCACCGTTCGTATTGCAGTTCCTGTTTGTATTAGACTAACGTACCTTTAATTTCTCTACAAACTGTCTAAACTTTCCCTAAATATTAAATGATTGTCATATAACTTGTATTGATTCTTAACCAATGTATTTGTCTAATTTGTTATAATTGTTTAAACGGCAGATGTTTTGTTTTATTTTTGAAGATTGTAAAATTATTGTTTTTAAAATGTTTTGTAACAATTTGGAGCTTTTCTCCCTGGGCCTCCTCTGAGAATGGGCTTCTACCCAGTTGGACTTTCCAGATAGTCAAATGTCATTAAATAAGTAAATAAAGTATTTCTCATTATTATCCCATATAACAGTATACAACTTTTCCTGGGATGGAGGCAAGACAGATCTATCATTACCCATATCCTTCCTTGTCTCTCTTGAATGAAAAGACCTGCCCCCCCCCCAATTTCTCGTTGCCTTTCTTGTAAGATGTTTATATGTATTGTAGAGTAGCTGCTAAAGCTTCACATTTTCTTTTTGGCAGTCTTCCCTGACAAATGTATGCATACAACAATATAGAAGTTACTACTGATGGGTTCTCTCCCACAAATGTTAATTTATACCAAATTCACTCATCCAAAAGTCTGCTTACCTCCCATGGCTACTATTAATGTATATATTTTAAAGCAGAAAACTCTGTATCAAGTACATTAGAGACTATGCATTTTTTATAAATGGCCTTTGTATTTCTATAGCAAGTAAACCAGGTTACTGTTACTTTGGAAGGATCTTTAGCATGAAAAAAGAAATTACCAAGTTTTAATACGCATGTTGCCCTTATTCCTTCTCATGTATTCATGTTCACAGTGATGCATATGCTGTGTTATTGTAGCAATACATATGGAATACAGAGCTACAAAAAATAAAGGATGAATAACCACTTCAGTAAAGACACTAGGAATGCCTCTAAGTGAACCTTTGATATACTGTGTTACCTTGCAGATGTTTATTGTTTTTCATAAGTGGTTGTTTCCTGTTTGTTTTCATATTTCAGATACTTCTCTGCTACATACTAGATCTACTTTTTTAGGGCTTGGCCATATTCTGTATAGCTGGACATATCCCACAGTACATTGATGCTTTTGGGAGAGTAGTATGGATGCTGTAACTACATTGGGTTTAAGTAGACAACTGTACATATGTTTTGTTGCACTTTACTTGGAAAAAATATGTTTTCAGTGTATAAATCAAGAAAGACTTCCTGTTGGATTACTTTTGTTTTGTTTTTTTACTTCATTTGAAAGCAGTATCACCTTAAACACAATTGTCAAGTTTCACTCCTGTAAAAGTGTTACTTGGCCTCTGAATTTGAGGGGAGTGCTGTCTGAGATGGAGGATATAAGTATCTTAGGGTCTTGTTCAAGACTGAGTGCAGAAAGGATGTGGTAATTCATCAGTTTACCAGTCACTGGGTCCCCATCACCTGTAATCATGGAAGTCAAACTTACAGTCCTTAGGGCTGACACATCCCCCAAACCAGTATAATTCTGAGTGAAGATTTATTTCCATAGTTAATGCAGTTTGTTTCCTCAATATTTCTGACAGAGTACTCTGTAGGGAATTTTTAAAATCTTCCAAGTTTTTTCTAATGAATATGAAGTCTAAAACTCAAATGTCTGTCATTATTTAGCCCACAGGAGGTGGAAGTAGTGTTCTTCTCTATTGTCTTCTGCTAGGGCTACAGCAGAAATGTGATGGCCAGTTAAACAGAGGCCGGATAAGAGAGAGTCTACTGTACATGACATTTAGTAACAAAATAAAAAAGAAACAGTCATCTCGTATTTCCTTAAACAGCCATGTCAGTCAGCTAAGGGCCCACAGTGTAACCATCATTTAATGCATAATGTACTGTCTGATTTTTTAGTGTGTACTGAGATATGTCCAGACTCACACTTGCCCTTTTGGCACATAAATTGAAGAGGCATCGACAGCATCAAGACTTTTATATAGCACTGTTTACAAATGTATTGACTTTTGTTTGAGGCTCTTGTTTCAGTGTCTGTGCACCATGGTTTTCCAAGGTCTTCAGCTTCTCTAGTTGTATGTGTTGTATAACAAGTCAGTGAGGGTTTGAAGTACAGGTATACTATGATTGTTGGTTACGTCATACTCGTGATTTTTCGAAATCCAGTGTCTGTAGACATGCTGTATTCTGTTTTATAGATGCATTATAGAGAACAAAAAGTTGAAGTCTTTGTCACAGACACCACCATTTACCTGTTAATTATACTATATTACTAACACCCATGCAAACTGATGAAGCTAGGTCCTTCTCTAGCTTGGAAAGGGTCTGTTAGTCAGCAATGAACTAAGAAAGCCTTTTTGGTCAAGACTAACAATCCTAATGTGTGGCTTCCAGAAAATACTTACTTGGAGTGATAAAGCTCCCCCACACCCCCTCTGCAGGGTGCTGTGCTGTGTGCACTCCTGGACTATACAACTTCAAAATTACTAAATTTCAGTGTGGGTTATATTATGCCCAGTGGCCAAAGTCTCATGGTAAGTTGTAATGTGATAGAGGGTTAGTCCATTTGGTCTGGCTCAACCAAAGAAGCTTTTAGTAATTCCTTACATATCTCTCAGCTATACAGATTTTCGCAGAATGTCCAGATTTTTGGTCCGTTTTTCATAAAATTGTGGTGGTCTGGAAAACTAGTGGCAAATCATTAAAGACCGATATTTGAGCTTCAGACTTAATGCATGTTAATGCAAAACCTGTTATTCTATCAACTTTCTAAGTCTGTCGGAGCAATATTTATTAACTGTCTCTATTTTTGGTCCTCTGTCCCTCTTTTATGTATGGCTTTGTCCAGGTTTCTTGCTGTAAGAGGTTGATTGGTATGATTAATTATCAAACAACCAGAATTCCCTTCCCTGTCCCAGCCTTCATTGCACTTATCATGAATTTCTTCCTGATCATTTAATCTGTGGATTATTTAGGAATGGTAGCTGATGTAACAGGAAAAGAAATATCAACCTGAAAGACGAAGATGTTTAGCTGTTGTCACACAAATGTTTCATGATGAGAAGTAACATCTTTAACAGTCTGAAGTCATAAGTATCAGTGATGATTTCTGCATACTTAGCATTAGGTAAGAATTTTAGGTCAGTTGACAGAGAAGAAGTAGGATATATATAGCCTTGGCAGATGCAGGGCACATTCCAGTCAACACAGGTTGTACAGCATGGTTCATAAATGGACAAAGAAGAAATCTAATTTTTTTCCAACTTTGCAAATAATAACTTTGGATTTGGAATTTGTCATTAGAAAGAAACCTTCACTTTTCAGCAGTCCATTTCCTCATACTCAGTTTCTAACCCACTACCGTATCAGTGTTCTTAGTCCCCATTTTCCTTAAACTGTTTTATTCCATAAGCTGTACTCTTTCTGTCTTCTGTCCTAACTGCATTCCTTTTCTGTTCTTTTCCTAGATGTTTTGTTCATACGGTCCATAATTTCAATTAACTGGTTTGTCTCTAACTTACCTACTTCCTATAATTCCATGCTACATCTTCAAGTTCTCTTTACATGTTTCTTCTCTACTCTTTCTCTTTAATAACATTAGTGTTGATATATCGGTTTCCTGCAGTGAGCATCACATGTGGAAGGATTAGTAACACATGTACATACTGATTGTTTACCTACTCTGCAATCTTTGTCTTGTATTAATATCTCTACATGAAACTGTGTGTACTACTGTTTTGAATGTATGCTATAAAATGTATTTGTTCTCCTGGTGTTCATATATTGCATCATTTGTGAAACATTTTCCCTGAATCACCACTGTAAATGGACATTGCTGGGGTAGGCATCCCTGTCAACAAATTAAAATAAATAATTAGCATCTATGTCTCCTCCCAGGCCTTTGATAATAAATCTTCCAGATGCATTGGCAGTCTGCAGCTCCAGACTGCCCCCAGAAACTGTCACCCACCTGTTGCTGGCCCCCAAATTTTATTCTTTGCCTGACCAGCTTGCCTCAGTCTGACTGTCATTTGTTCATTTGGGCAGTCTTAAAAGTAATATGTTAAGTGACAGAATCTGCACGGATCATACCAACAAAGGTCTCTTTCCCTCTTCAGACAACAGTCCAGCATATGGGTGCAATCTACATCTGTCCAACTGTTGTCCTATTTTTTTTTCTTGCCCCTCTGTCACAAGACACAGAAAGAGGAAGAGTAAGCAGAAAGAGGAAGAATAAGAAGTCACTGAAATCTGTAAAGTACTTTTTCAATGAAATGATGTGGGGAAGATCTTTCTAGTGTATGAGAAAGAGAGGCTTTATTACTGTACAGAGCATATACTATCCCCTTTTGATCCTGAGTCATAAGATTTCATGCAGAATTCTTCATCAGATGACAGTCTTTGAGACATTTCTCCTTCAGATGTAGACACTCTTGAACAGGGGTGTAGCCAGGATTTTCAGATTTGTACTCACAGCTCCTAGACTGCTGCCCCCAACAAGCCACACCCACAAGCCACACCCACATCTACACATTTCTGTCCGTACACTTCCTTAAACTGCTGACCAGGCCACGCCCCTTTAACAATGCTGCTCCCTGAATGATCATTTGTGAGCCATATGCCAGGATGGTAATTACTTGCATGATGAAGCAGCTTGAGCATTTCATATCTTCATGGGTCAAAAAACTTGTGGGACTGTGACTAGCACAGCTGGAGTTCCACCCTATCTGGCACCTTTGACAGTTACCAAAAGCATTACGGTGATCATTCATCATTGGGCTGGTGATGTACAAAGATAAACAGTTTCGATACAGGGTTATTATTCTCAGTCCTTGCACATTTTGTAAAAGTGGTGTGTCTTCACTGTTATGTTTTGGAGTACCTCATCGGATAAGCTGTTTAAACGCTTAGTTACTGAGACTGTTTTTGTTGTTGTTTGTCTTTTGGCTTTTTCCCGGTTAGGGGTCACCACAGTGGAACTCCGGTCCGCTAATGATTGGCAGTTGGTTTTTATGGTGTCGAGTTGCCAGCCTGACACCCAACCTTCAACGAAGGCACGCCCATTCAACGCATGTCTGTGGAACGCCCACTCGATCACGGGGAGGACATGCAGTCTCCACACAGAAGGCACTCCCAACCCAAGCTGAGAATTGAACGGGAGAACCTCTTGCTGTGAGGCAACAACGCCACTGCTGCGCCACCATGGAAGTACTAGTTACTGACTGGGGTTTGTGAAAAAATAAAATAAAAAAAAAGTTTCTAATGACAAAAGAGAAGGGAATAGGGTGGGACCATGTGTTATTTTTTACTGAAAACAGTTGTACAAATCAGGACAGCTAATTAACAGCAACTCCATTCATAATCACGTTATTATTATGTCTGTGAGACATGGATACCAAGAAATTTGCTCTCAAGGTGAATCTTGGCATAGCTAATGGTAAACCAGATGGCCTGCAGTCCCGAATTTCAGCTCCACGTGTAGGTGGAGCTGTACTGCTGGTATTGGGACTCACAATAGGCTTCATGCCTGCATTAACTGACTCTGCCCTACAGATGGAGCTCCTGTGCAGCATCAGTATGTCAGACCTAGGATTTCAGGAAAGCTGTGTGCCAGCAACACCAGATTTGACATACAGATGGAGCTGTTGCATCAGAGAACTTCAGTTATAAATGGCAACCCCTCCCACCTTCAGCAAAGCTAAACATATGTCTTAATTGGGAAGCGTAAAATGTTGGCTACACATCAGTTTAATGAAGAACAGTGTCAAGCAAAAAATGCAATGTTTCAACAGCCTCACTCAACACAGCATGCATCGATGTCAGTGACTCAGTACACCATAGTGGGGACAAATCTGAACAGAAGAGCAAACCCAGAAATAATCTAACCTTTGATTCGAAGTTTTGAACTATTAATATTATTAACTTGAAACAGAATAACATAACATGAATTAATACACAATTTCTAAAGTAAAAGTCTATAATTGTTTTCAATATTAATAGTAATTCACCACCATTTCTGCGAAAGTCACCAATTTTAGAGGGAAGAGGGGTGGAGCTAAAATTTGAGTGAAAATCAATGACAGTTGAAACGTATGCAGTACACTTCACAGAATGTTAATGTTGGATAACTTCTGAAACTCTTCAAAGTAAGTAAGTAAGTAAAGAAAAATGATTTGGCACTGGAATTAGATATGCGATCACCAACTTCTCAGTGCATTCACCTCTCTTTCTATGAACATGTCAGAAAACAACTCTGCGCTCTGCTCCAAGTCCAACTCCACACTTTATCCACAGGGTCACAATCATTGTATTATTTTTAGAAAGCTGATAGAAAAATACAATTTGGAATTAACATGTATTTTCTTAAGCAAAATAACCATATAAATTAAATGATTATTGGTGTTTACTGACTGCAATTCCTTTTCTCAAAAATTCCAATTTTAGAGATAGAGCAAAACAGTGAACCAAAACTAGGAGCAACCGAGAGGTATGCAATGTCATGACGTGCAATGCCTTGGGATTTTTTATAACTTTACTCCTCACTGCTTTGCTAAAGAACGTAATTTTTTTTACGAGGGGCACTGTAAATATGAAGCAGAAGTCAGGAACGACCCTGATAGAGGTACATCCAAATGCCAGATACCCGAAATAGCCTTTCAATTACTTAACTTAATGACAAATCTGTGAAGTAAATAATACTAGTAGCACAGAAACTTTAGGTGTTACAGTACTACTAGTAGGCAGTACCTTTTTGCAGATGATAATTAGACATACTGGGCTGGCTCTCATCTGTCCAGGTTTTCACAGAATGTCCATATTTTTGGCTCATATTTTTGGTTTGTTTCTCATAAAATTTATGGTTTTCTGGCAAATCACTGGGATGATCTGAGCCTAGTAAACCCAGCAGTTTTGTGTCAGTACAGTACAGAACAGGTGCACAGAGCACAATTCAGAAACATCGGCTAACTGTCCTGTGTGAGTCTCTCTATTCACGGGCAGTAGTACTACTAGGCCTTTCACCCTTCCCGCCCTCCTGATGCCTTGCGCACCATGATCTAAACAAGCTAATGGCTCGGTTGGTGCTCGGTACTTATTATTAGGTAATTATTTTTCTTGAATCATTGGAATTGGAAAACAAAACAACAACTACTACTGCGCTGCACATACTTAATAATTTTATACTACTGACTTGAAAATGATGAACACTACTAGCAGCGCAGCTGCAGCCTGCAACAGCATCATCATGCATGCCATATGGCTTTGTGGCAAGTAATCCAAAAAAAAAAACACAAATGCTCTTTTTTTTTTGTGAAAGGAGTCCGGAGGAAAGTGAGTTTAAGTGACAGCAAGTTTTTTTATATAAAAAAAAAAAATCATCTGTGGAAATGGACTTGTAGCTATTGTAGCTAGCATCTACCGGTCGGTACTTATTAGGTAATTATTTTCATGATGATCATTCATCGGAAAACAAAACAACTACTCTGCTCACATACTTAACAATTTTATACTGTACTGAAATTAACTGAATGATGAATAGTGGCAGCGCAGCTGCAATAGCATCATGCATGCCATCATTACCAAGTGGCTTTGTGGTGAGTAAGCTAAAAAAAAAAAAAACAAATGCTCTTTTTTGTGAAAGGAGTCCGGAGGAAAGTGAATTTAAGTAACAGCAAGTTTTTTATAAAAAAAAAAAAAAAAATCATCTGTGGAAATGGACTAGCTAGCTATTGTAGCATCTACCAGTACCATGCATTTCATTCATTCAATTGATTAGTAGTAGCAATTTGCAAATTAATGCATCTTCATACTCTGCGTCTCATATTTTATAAATAAAACTTAACTTACATAATTGATCAGCCAGGCCAGGTACAAAATAAATCAACAGCAAGCAGCATAAATAAAGTATATACTTAAAGATAAGCCACCGATTGCAGGTCAAGTGGAAATGGGTTTTGAAATTGACGTACTCGTCTTGTATTAATATAATATTTACTGTCTCTCTCTCTCTCTCACAAGTTCAACTAAAGCGGGAGTCTCTGGACCAATCAGCACAGCCATTGGTTTGTAGCTAACAGGCTGCTGGGTCCTACAGCCAGCCAGATTCTACCCCCCACCCCCCACTCCAGGTAAACTGTACTGAAATGCGTACAGTCAGTATGCCTCCCGACGTCCCTGCTCTTGAATTAGCCCATAAAGAACCAGATTTGTCCAAAAAGCACCTACAAGAGTCAGTCAAGGACCTAGAATCAGCTCTGTGAATTGGACCCACAAAATTAGACTTGTATTGATTTGTATCTACTGTGGTTTCATGTTATCCATATACTTTTTTACCATTTCATCTTTTGATAGGTTGAGCAATGGTGTCTTTGTGTGGGCCTTTCTGTTTATCGAAGACCTTAACTGTATAGAAACCAACGGGCTTGCTAGTAATAGCTTGGTCTGACCTTTTGTTATCCACTCTTACTTTCACAATACCAATTTTCAAATTATGCCGTCTCTTTTGGGACCAGGTTGGAAATAAATTTCTCCCCCTGTTCTCTATACAGTCACAAGAATAATGCTATGACTTTAATAAGAAACACTTTTGCATTCACTGCTGCACACACAAACAGCTTTAGTAAAATTGTACTTTGTAAGTGAACTTTCACCCCATAGAACTTGGGCAAATTACAGAATACTCACCTTTCAGAGGGAAAAAAAAAAGCTGGCGGGAACATCTTAAAAACATGCACAGATGTTCCTTCTTCCTGGACAAAAGATAATTCAGTGCAGCTGTCCTCTCCCCTAGGAACACTCTACTCACCTTTTCTAATTAAGCAGTTGGATTTGCAAACGCACAAGAGTTAAGTTACACCATTGTAAATATTTAAAGATACATTTTAGAACTAATAATCTTAAATATAATTTCCCTCCTAAACTGTTATGTTAATAAATTTAAATATACTTCCCCCACCCAGCTGGTTTGTAAAGGCACACTTTTCAAAAAAGTCAAATTGCAGAGATCTGCAAATAAATGCTGAAGTGATAACTCTTCTTTTTTATTTGTAGTCCTTGTACTCATCCTTTGGCCTAGTTGGACAAGGCCATTTGTATCACCAAACTGCTGCTGAGTGCTGTCAGATTGGTCCTGTTGGCATTCAAACCCTTACCATAAACTTGGCTATGGAAGGAGCCTAACAGACAGTAAAAGTATTCTTTGAATTATCCAGATACGTCAATAAAAGGGGAAAACAATATCTCCTCCCTTTGTTAGAGCTTATTGATCTCTGAATCTTTGTCTAATGACAACTGACAGTTTGCTGATACCAGCTCCTTTCCTCATTCAGTTGGTCTACCTGATCTACCTTAGCCTCCCTCAATCTGTACCTGACTCTGTTCAGAGCCAGTGATGAGATTAAGGACTATGGCATAGTGTTATGCTGCTGCAGAAGAAAATTTATTTTTTCATTATTTTCTTAACATTTTTCCCCTTTCTACCATACATACTTGCTGAAAGTCTTGGGGCAGACTTGCAATAAATATGTGCTGGTGTATCATCTTGTTTCAGGGGAGTATCAGTTAATGCCTCCTGCCTGTTTCTCCATAATCTCAGTGCCCACTTGCATGTCCCCAGCGTCCTTCAGGGACCAAACACCAGGAGCATTCATGCACGTCTTTCTTTCCCTGCCAGCACCACAGATGACAGGCTCATAGGTTGTAACTAGCCTAACAACCACTAGGGCCCTTATAAGCCTAGCCATGCATCTCAAATCATTTGGATCCCGAGTGCCATGGATGTCTTTGGGGGGCATGTTAGTAGGAAAGTAACTAAGGATTTGTAAGGGGGCTATTAGGCAGTCAGTAAAAAAAGTATTATCCTATATCCATAAGGGACATGGGGGCTAGACTGGGGTAAGTTTACAGTTTCCCATTCAGTTTTCAAGGTTTTGTTTCAATAAGGTCAGGGAAGAACTCTCTTTTACATGGATGGGGAAGCCTATTCCATTGTCCGGGGTCCTTTGGGACATGCATCTCACTCTCCAACAAGCTCTGTTTATGTCGCAAGTGAAATTCAGATCCCTGGGTCTACTGTTTCTGGTGCTGTTTTGTTTTGCACATGTGCAACAGATCCATCAAGGCTGGGTGTGAGGTAGCCCTGTAAGCCAGGCAACGATCCCTTGTCAGCAGCTTGTATGAGACTGAATACAGAGTCAAACCCTTTAGGCACTCGGTGTAGGACAGAATGTTCATGCTCTGAATTTTCCTGTGAGAAACCTTTTTGGGCGTTCCAACTGTTGCATGTGTCTGGTTAGATACACCAAAGGAGGCATTGTATTCAATGATGGGTCTGATAAGGGCTAAGTAGAATACTACTAGAACTTCTTTAGACCTGGTTGCCACTAACTGATGGGTCTGATAAGGGCCGAGTATAGAGTTACTATAACTCCCTTGGACCTGGAAGATGAGCCACTAATCAAACTCTGGCTGCCTGGGCAGTAGTTAGGGCTTTATTCCTTTATCCCGCATAGTGCTGGTGGGCAAACTTGTAAATCTGGAGCCAAGGGATAAAGGAATATATTTGGATCAGAGCTGTTAATCAGATAAGCCAAGTGAAGCAGGGAAGCCGTAGGAGTGTCATATATCCTCTCCTCATATTTCACTGCTTCATCTCATCCTTCAGTCTTACCTTGCTAATAAAC